>NW_026986637.1:772500-887500 GCF_031307605.1 Tribolium castaneum | reverse complement strand
CAGAGTTGTCTTTAGTTGTCATATTAATAACAATAACATTAATAATAATAATACTAATAGTACTAAATTTGCTTATATGCAAACGCTTAATTAACGTAAAATTTTTTTGGTTTCTTGCTTATAACTCGAAAACAGTTACTCCTATCAATTTTTATCTTTTTTTCAAAATTAATGCTGATAAAATTTTCTACAAAATAGTTATTTGCATTTTTTTGTAGGACCAACCATAAGCGAGTTATAGAGTTGGATATAAATAATATTTAACAAAAATTTGCTTTAAAATAAAATGTTTGAAAAACCGAAATTAAACTAAATTAATTGAGTTGAGTCTAACACTTTAGTAGAGGAAAAAGAAAAAGACATAAAAGTCACTAAAGGTTTCAGAGTTGTCTTTAGTCGTCATATTAATAACAATAACATTAATAATAATAATACTAATAGTACTAAATTTGCTTATATGCAAACGCTTAATTAACGTAACATTTTTTTGGTTTCTTGCTTAAATCTCGAAAACAGTTACTCCTATCAATTTTTATCTTTTTTTCAAAATTAAAGCTGATAAAATTTCCTACAAAATAGTTATTTGCATTTTTTTGTAGGACCAACCATAAGCGAGTTATAGAGTTGGATATAAATAATATTTAACAAAAATTTGCTTTAAAATAAAATGTTTGAAAAACCGAAATTAAACTAAATTAATTGAGTCTAACACTTTAGTAGAGGAAAAAGAAAAAGACATAAAAGTCACTAAAGGTTTCAGAGTTGTCTTTAGTTGTCATATTAATAACAATAACATTAATAATAATAATACTAATAGTACTAAATTTGCTTATATGCAAACGCTTAATTAAGGTAACAGTGTTTTGGTTTCTTGCTTAAATCTCGAAAACAGTTACTCCTATCAATTTTTATCTTTTTTTCAAAATTAAAGCTGATAAAATTTCCTACAAAATAGTTATTTGCATTTTTTTGTAGGACCAACCATAAGCGAGTTATAGAGTTGGATATAAATAATATTTAACAAAAATTTGCTTTAAAATAAAATGTTTGAAAAACCGAAATTAAACTAAATTAATGGAGTCTAACACTTTAGTAGAGGAAAAAGAAAAAGACATAAAAGTCACTAAAGGTTTCAGAGTTGTCTTTAGTTGTCATATTAATAACAATAACATTAATAATAATAATACTAATAGTACTAAATTTGCTTATATGCAAACGCTTAATTAAGGTAACAGTGTTTTGGTTTCTTGCTTAAATCTCGAAAACAGTTACTCCTATCAATTTTTATCTTTTTACTTAAATTCAAGCTGATAAAATTTCCTACAAAATAGTTATTTGCATTTTTCATGTAGGACTAACCATAAGCGAGATATATGATTGAAAATAATTAATATTTAAAAAAAAAGTGCTTTAACAGAAAATGTCTTGTGATTCAAAATACACTTAATTTATTGGGTCCAATACTTTATTAGAAGAAAAAGGAAGTGACATAAAAGTCACTGAAGTCTTCAGAGTCGTTTTTAAATGCTGCAGTTTCGTCTTCGTCTCAAATATTGAAAACTGAATTACATTTTTGTTCAGTAACAGTCACAGTTTTCTTATTGGTTTTTTGCTTATATCTCGAAAACAGTTACTCCTACCAATTTTTATCTTTCTTTTAAAATTAAAGCTGATAAAATTTCCTACAAAATAGTTATTTGCATTTTTCTTGTAGGACCAACCATAAGCGAGTTATAGAGTTGGATATAAATAATATTTAACAAAAATTTGCTTTAAAATAAAATGTTTGAAAAACTGAAATTAAACTAATTTAATTGTGTCTAACACTTTAGTAGAGAAAAAAGAAGAAGACATAAAAGTCACTAAAGGTTTCAAAGTTGTCTTTAATCGTCATATTAATAACAATAACATTAATAATAATAATACTAATAGTACTAAATTTGCTTATATGCAAACGCTTAATTAAGGTAACAGTGTTTTGGTTTCTTGCTCATATCTCGAAAACAGTTACTCCTATCAATTTTTATCTTTTTACTAAAATTCAAGCTGATAAAATTTCCTACAAAATAGTTATTTGCATTTTTTATGTAGGACTAACCATAAGCGAGATATAAGATTGAAAATAATTAATATTTAAAAAAGAAGTGCTTTAACAGAAAATGTCTTGTGATTTAAAATACACTTAATTTATTAGGTCCAATATTTTATTAAAAAAAAAAGGGGGTGACATATAAGTCACTGAAGTCTTCAGAGTCGATTTTAAATGCTGCATTTTCGTCTTCGTCTCAAACATTGAAAACTGAATTACATTTTTGTTCTGAAACGGTAACAGTTTTTACTTTGGTTTTTTGCTTATATCTCGAAAACAGTTACTCCTATCAATTTTTATCTTTCTTTCAAAATTAAAGCTGATGACATTTCCTACAAAATAGTTATTTGCATTTTTCTTGTAGGACCAACCATAAGCGAGTTATAAAGTTGGATATAAATAATATTTAACAAAAACTTGCTTAAAAATAAAATGTTTGAAATACTGAAATTAAACTAAATTAATTGTGTCTAACACTTTAGTAGAGAAAAAAGAAAAAGACATAAAAGTCACCAAAGTCTTCAGAATCGTTTTTAGTCGTCATATTAATAACAATAACATTAATAATAATAATACTAATAGTACTAAATCTGCTTATATGCAAGCGCTTTATTAAGGTAACAGTTTTTTAGTTTCTTGCTTATATCTCGAAAACAGTTACTCCTATGAATTTTTGTCTTTCTTTCAAAATTAAAGCTGATAAAATATTCTACAAAATAGTTATTTGCATTTTTTTTGTAGGACCAACCATAAGCGAGTTATAGAGTTGGATATAAATAATATTTAACAAAAATTTGCTTTAAAATAAAATGTTTGAAAAACTGAAATTAAACTAATTTAACTGTGTCTAACACTTTAGTAGAGAAAAAAGGAAAAGACATAAAAGTCACTAAAGGTTTCAGAGTTGTCTTTAGTTGTCATATTAATAACAATAACATTAATAATAATAATACTAATAGTACTAAATTTGCTTATATGCAAACGCTTAATTAAGGTAACAGTGTTTTGGTTTCTTGCTTATATCTCAAAAACAGTTACTCCTATCAATTTTTATCTTTTTACTAAAATTCAAGCTGATAAAATTTCCTACAAAATAGTTATTTACATTTTTCATGTAGGACTAACCATAAGCGAGATATATGATTGAAAATAATTAATATTTAAAAAAAAAGTGCTTTAACAGATAATGTCTTGTGATTTAAAATACACTTAATTTATTGGGTCCAATACTTTATTAGAAGAAAAAGGAAGTGACATAAAAGTCACTGAAGTCTTCAGAGTCGTTTTTAAATGCTGCAGTTTCGTCTTCGTCTCAAACATTGAAAACCGAATTACATTTTTGTTCAGTAACAGTCACAGTTTTCTTATTGGTTTTTTGCTTATATCTCGAAAACAGTTACTCCTATCAATTTTTATCTTTCTTTCAAAATTAAAGCTGATAAAATTTCCTACAAAATAGTTATTTGCATTTTTCTTGTAGGACCAACCATAAGCGAGTTATAGAGTTGGATATAAATAATATTTAACAAAAATTTGCTTTAAAATAAAATGTTTGAAAAACTTAAATTAAACTAATTTAATTGTGTCTAACACTTTAGTAGAGGAAAAAGAAGAAGACATAAAAGTCACTAGAGGTTTCAAAGTTGTCTTTAATCGTCATATTAATAACAATAACATTAATAATAATAATACTAATAGTACTAAATTTGCTTATATGCAAACGCTTAATTAAGGTAACAGTGTTTTGGTTTCTTGCTCATATTTCGAAAACAGTTACTCCTATCAATTTTTATTTTTTTACTAAAATTCAAGCTGATAAAATTTCCTACAAAATAGTTATTTGCATTTTTTATGTAGGACTAACCATAAGCGAGATATAAGATTGAAAATAATTAATATTTAAAAAAGAAGTGCTTTAACAGAAAATGTCTTGTGATTTAAAATACACTTAATTTATTAGGTCCAATACTTTATTAAAAAAAAAAGGGGGTGACATATAAGTCACTGAAGTCTTCAGAGTCGATTTTAAATGCTGCATTTTCGTCTTCGTCTCAAACATTGAAAACTGAATTACATTTTTGTTCTGAAACGGTAACAGTTTTTACTTTGGTTTTTTGCTTATATCTCGAAAACAGTTACTCCTATCAATTTTTATCTTTCTTTCAAAATTAAAGCTGATAACATTTCCTACAAAATAGTTATTTGCATTTTTCTTGTAGGACCAACCATAAGCGAGTTATAAAGTTGGATATAAATAATATTTAACAAAAACTTGCTTAAAAATAAAATGTTTGAAATACTGAAATTAAACTAAATTAATTGTGTCTAACACTTTAGTAGAGAAAAAAGAAAAAGACATAAAAGTCACCAAAGTCTTCAGAATCGTTTTTAGTCGTCATATTAATAACAATAACATTAATAATAATAATACTAATAGTACTAAATCTGCTTATATGCAAGCGCTTTATTAAGGTAACAGTTTTTTGGTTTCTTGCTTATATCTCGAAAACAGTTACTCTTATGAATTTTTGTCTTTCTTTCAAAATTAAAGCTGATAAAATATTCTACAAAATAGTTATTTGCATTTTTCTTGTAGGACCAACCATAAGCGAGTTATAGAGTTAGATATAAATAATATTTAACAAAAATTTGCTTTAAAATAAAATGTTTGAAAAACTGAAATTAAACTAATTTAACTGTGTCTAACACTTTAGTAGAGAAAAAAGGAAAAAACATAAAAGTCACTAAAGGTTTCAGAGTTGTCTTTAGTTGTCATATTAATAACAATAACATTAATAATAATAATACTAATAGTACTAAATTTGCTTATATGCAAACGCTTAATTAAGGTAACAGTGTTTTGGTTTCTTGCTTATATCTCGAAAACAGTTACTCCTATCAAATTTTATCTTTTTACTAAAATTCAAGCCGATAAAATTTCCTACAAAATAGTTATTTGCATTTTTCATGTAGGACTAACCATAAGCGAGATATATGATTGAAAATAATTAATATTTAAAAAAAAAGTGCTTTAACAGAAAATGTCTTGTGATTTAAAATACACTTAATTTATTGGGTCCAATACTTTATTAGAAGAAAAAGGAAGTGACATAAAAGTCACTGAAGTCTTCAGAGTCGTTTTTAAATGCTGCAGTTTCGTCTTCGTCTCAAACATTGAAAACCGAATTACATTTTTGTTCAGTAACAGTCACAGTTTTCTTATTGGTTTTTTGCTTATATCTCGAAAACAGTTACTCCTATCAATTTATATCTTTTTTTCAAAATTAAAGCTGATAAAATTTCCTACAAAATAGTTATTTGCATTTGTCTTGTAGGACCAACCATAAGCGAGTTATAGAGTTGGATATAAATAATATTTAACAAAAATTTGCTTTAAAATAAAATGTTTGAAAAACTGAAATTAAACTAATTTAATTGTGTCTAACACTTTAGTAGAGAAAAAAGAAGAAGACATAAAAGTCACTAAAGGTTTCAAAGTTGTCTTTAATCGTCATATTAATAACAATAACATTAATAATAATAATACTAATAGTACTAAATTTGCTTATATGCAAACGCTTAATTAAGGTAACAGTGTTTTGGTTTCTTGCTCATATCTCGAAAACAGTTACTCCTATCAATTTTTATCTTTTTACTAAAATTCAAGCTGATAAAATTTCCTACAAAATAGTTATTTGCATTTTTTATGTAGGACTAACCATAAGCGAGATATAAGATTGAAAATAATTAATATTTAAAAAAGAAGTGCGTTAACAGAAAATGTCTTGTGATTTAAAATACACTTAATTTATTAGGTCCAATACTTTATTAGAAAAAAAAGGGAGTGACATATAAGTCACTGAAGTCTTCAGAGTCGATTTTAAATGCTGCATTTTCGTCTTCGTCTCAAACATTGAATACTGAATTACATTTTAGTTCTGAAACGGTAACAGTTTTTACTTTGGTTTTTTGCTTATATCTCGAAAACAGTTACTCCTATCAATTTTTATCTTTCTTTCAAAATTAAAGCTGATAACATTTTCTACAAAATAGTTATTTGCATTTTTCTTGTAGGACCAACCATAAGCGAGTTATAAAGTTGGATATAAATAATATTTAACAAAAACTTGCTTAAAAATAAAATGTTTGAAATACTGAAATTAAACTAAATTAATTGTGTCTAACACTTTAGTAGAGAAAAAAGAAAAAGACATAAAAGTCACCAAAGTCTTCAAAATCGTTTTTAGTCGTCATATTAATAACAATAACATTAATAATAATAATACTAATAGTACTAAATCTGCTTATATGCAAGCGCTTTATTAAGGTAACAGTTTTTTGGTTTCTTGCTTATATCTCGAAAACAGTTACTCCTATGAATTTTTGTCTTTCTTTCAAAATTAAAGCTGATAAAATTTCCTACAAAATAGTTATTTGCATTTTTTTTGTAGGACCAACCATAAGCGAGTTATAGAGTTGGATATAAATAATATTTAACAAAAATTTGCTTTAAAATAAAATGTTTGAAAAACTGAAATTAAACTAATTTAATTGTGTCTAACACTTTAGTAGAGAAAAAAGAAGAAGACATAAAAGTCACTAAAGGTTTCAAAGTTGTCTTTAATCGTCATATTAATAACAATAACATTAATAATAATAATACTAATAGTACTAAATTTGCTTATATGCAAACGCTTAATTAAGGTAACAGTGTTTTGGTTTCTTGCTCATATCTCGAAAACAGTTACTCCTATCAATTTTTATCTTTTTACTAAAATTCAAGCTGATAAAATTTCCTACAAAATAGTTATTTGCATTTTTTATGTAGGACTAACCATAAGCGAGATATAAGATTGAAAATAATTAATATTTAAAAAAGAAGTGCGTTAACAGAAAATGTCTTGTGATTTAAAATACACTTAATTTATTAGGTCCAATACTTTATTAGAAAAAAAAGGGAGTGACATATAAGTCACTGAAGTCTTCAGAGTCGATTTTAAATGCTGCATTTTCGTCTTCGTCTCAAACATTGAATACTGAATTACATTTTAGTTCTGAAACGGTAACAGTTTTTACTTTGGTTTTTTGCTTATATCTCGAAAACAGTTACTCCTATCAATTTTTATCTTTCTTTCAAAATTAAAGCTGATAACATTTTCTACAAAATAGTTATTTGCATTTTTCTTGTAGGGCCAACCATAAGCGAGTTATAGAGTTGGATATAAATAATATATAACAAAAATTTGCTTTAAAATAAAATGTTTGAAAAACTGAAATTAAACTAATTTAACTGTGTCTAACACTTTAGTAGAGGAAAAAGGAAAAGACATAAAAGTCACTAAAGGTTTCGGAGTTGTCTTTAGTTGTCATATTAATAACAATAACATTAATAATAATAATACTAATAGTACTAAATTTGCTTATATGCAAACGCTCAATTAAGGTAACAGTGTTTTGGTTTCTTGCTTATATCTCGAAAACAGTTACTCCTATCAATTTTTATCTTTTTACTAAAATTCAAGCTGATAAAATTTCCTACAAAATAGTTATTTGCATTTTTCATGTAGGACTAACCATAAGCGAGATATAAGTTTGAAAATAATTAATATTTAAAAAAAAGTGCTTTAACAGAAAATGTCTTGTGATTTAAAATACACTTAATTTATTAGGTCCAATACTTTATTAGAAGAAAAAGGGGGTGACATATAAGTCACTGAAGTCTTCAGAGTCGATTGTAAATACTGCATTTTCGTCTTCGTCTCAAACATTGAAAACTGAATTACATTTTTGTTCTGAAACGGTAACAGTTTTCACTTTGGTTTTTTGCTTATATCTCGAAAACAACTACTCCTATCAGTTTTTATTTTTTTTTTCAAAATAAAGCTGATAAAATTTCCTACAAAATAGTTATTTGCATTTTTCTTGTAGGACCAACCATAAGCGAGTTATAAAGTTGGATATAAATAATATTTAACAAAAACTTGCTTAAAAATTAAATGTTTGAAATACTGAAATTAAACTAAATTAATTGTGTCTAACACTTTAGTAGAGAAAAAAGAAAAAGACATAAAAGTCACCAAAGTCTTCAGAATCGTTTTTAGTCGTCATATTAATAACAATAACATTAATAATAATAATACTAATAGTACTAAATTTGCTTACATGCAAACGCTTAATTCAGGTAACAATTTTTTGGTTTCTTGCTTATATCTCGAAAACAGTTACTCCTATCAATTTTTATCTTTTTACTAAAATTAAAGCTGATAAAATTTCCTACAAAATAGTTAATTGCATTTTTAATGTAGGACTAACCATAAGCGAGATATAAGTTTGAAAATAATTAAAATTTAAAAAAAAGTGCTTCAACAGAAAATGTCTTGTGATTTAAAATACACTTAATTTTTTGGGTCCAATACTTTATTAGAAGAAAAAAGAGGTGACAGAAAGGTCACTGAAGTCTTTAGAGTCGTTTGTAAATGCTGCATTTTCGTCTTCGTCTCAAACATTGAAAACTGAATTACATTTTTGTTCAGTAACTGTTACAGTTTTCTTATTGGTTTTTTGCTTATATCTCGAAAACAGTTACTCCTATCAATTTTTATCTTTCTTTTAAAATTAAAGCTGATTAAGCTTCCTACAAAATAGTTATTTGCATTTTTCTTGTAGGACCAACCATAAGCGAGTTATAGAGTTGGATATAAATAATATTTAACAAAAATTTGCTTTAAATAAAATGTTTGAAAAACCGAAATTAAACTAAATTAATTGAGTCTAACACTTTAGTAGAGAAAAAAGAAAAAGACATAAAAGTCACCAAAGTCTTCAGAATCGTTTTTAGTCGTCATATTAATAACAATAACATTAATAATAATAATACTAATAGTACTAAATCTGCTTATATGCAAGCGCTTTATTAAGGTAACAGTTTTTTGGTTTCTTGCTTATATCTCGAAAACAGTTACTCCTATCAGTTTTTAGCTTTTTTCAAAATTAAAGCTGATAAAATTTCCTACAAAATAGTTATTTGCATTTTTTTTGTAGGACCAACCATAAGCGAGTTATAGAGTTGGATATAAATAATATTTAACAAAAATTTGCTTTAAAATAAAATGTTTGAAAAACTGAAATTAAACTAATTTAATTGTGTCTAACACTTTAGTAGAGGAAAAAGAAGAAGACATAAAAGTCACTAAAGGTTTCAAGGTTGTCTTTAATCGTCATATTAATAACAATAACATTAATAATAATAATACTAATAGTACTAAATTTGCTTATATGCAAACGCTTAATTAAGGTAACAGTGTTTTGGTTTCTTGCTCATATCTCGAAAACATTTACTCCTATCAATTTTTATCTTTTTACTAAAATTCAAGCTGATAAAATTTCCTACAAAATAATTATTTGCATTTTTTATGTAGGACTAACCATAAGCGAGATATAAGATTGAAAATAATTAATATTTAAAAAAGAAGTGCTTTAACAGAAAATGTCTTGTGATTTAAAATACACTTAATTTATTGGGTCCAATACTTTATTAGAAAAAAAGGGGGTGACATATAAGTCACTGAAGTCTTCAGAGTCGATTTTAAATGCTGCATTTTCGTCTTCGTCTCAAACATTGAAAACTGAATTACATTTTTGTTCTGAAACGGTAACAGTTTTTACTTTGGTTTTTTGCTTATATCTCGAAAACAGTTACTCCTATCAATTTTTATCTTTCTTTCAAAATTAAAGCTGATAACATTTCCTACAAAATAGTTATTTGCATTTTTCTTGTAGGACCAACCATAAGCGAGTTATAAAGTTGGATATAAATAATATTTAACAAAAACTTGCTTAAAAATAAAATGTTTGAAATACTGAAATTAAACTAAATTAATTGTGTCTAACACTTTAGTAGAGAAAAAAGAAAAAGACATAAAAGTCACTAAAGTCTTCAGAATCGTTTTTAGTCGTCATATTAATAACAATAACATTAATAATAATAATACTAATAGTACTAAATCTGCTTATATGCAAGCGCTTTATTAAGGTAACAGTTTTTTGGTTTCTTGCTTATATCTCGAAAAGAGTTACTCCTATGAATTTTTGTCTTTTTTTCAAAATTAAAGCTGATAAAATTTCCTACAAAATAGTTATTTGCATTTTTCTTGTAGGACCAACCATAAACGAGTTATAGAGTTGGATATAAATAATATTTAACAAAAATTTGCTTTAAAATAAAATGTTTGAAAAACTGAAATTAAACTAATTTAATTGTGTCTAACACTTTAGTAGAGGAAAAAGGAAAAGACATAAAAGTCACTAAAGGTTTCAGAGTTGTCTTTAGTTGTCATATTAATAACAATAACATTAATAATATTAATACTAATAGTACTAAATTTGCTTATATGCAAACGCTTAATTAAGGTAACAGTGTTTTGGTTTCTTGCTTATATCTCGAAAACAGTTACTCCTATCAATTTTTATCTTTTTACTAAAATTCAAGCTGATAAAATTTCCTACAAAATAGTTATTTGCATTTTTCATGTAGGACTAACCATAAGCGAGATATATGATTGAAAATAATTAATATTTAAAAAAAAAGTGCTTTAACAGAAAATGTCTTGTGATTTAAAATACACTTAATTTATTGGGTCCAATACTTTATTAGAAGAAAAAGGAAGTGACATAAAAGTCACTGAAGTCTTCAGAGTCGTTTTTAAATGCTGCAGTTTCGTCTTCGTCTCAAACCTTGAAAACTGAATTACATTTTTGTTCAGTAACAGTCACAGTTTTCTTATTGGTTTTTTGCTCATATCTCGAAAACAGTTACTCCTATCAATTTTTATCTTTCTGTCAAAATTAAAGCTGATAAAATTTCCTACAAAATAGTTATTTGCATTTTTCTTGTAGGAAAAACCATTAGCGAGTTATAGAGTTGGATATAAATAATATTTAACAAAAATTTGCTTTAAAATAAAATGTTTGAAAAACTGAAATTTAACTAATTTAATTGTGTCTAACACTTTAGTAGAGGAAAAAGAAGAAGACATAAAAGTCACTAAAGGTTTCAAAGTTGTCTTTAATCGTCATATTAATAACAATAACATTAATAATAATAATACTAATTGTACTAAATTTGCTTATATGCAAACGCTTAATTAAGGTAACAGTGTTTTGGTTTCTTGCTCATATCTCAAAAACAGTTACTCCTATCAATTTTTATCTTGTTACTAAAATTCAAGCTGATAAAATTTCCTACAAAATAGTTATTTGCATTTTTTATGTAGGACTAACCATAAGCGAGATATAAGATTGAAAATAATTAATATTTAAAAAAGAAGTGTTTTAACAGAAAATGTCTTGTGATTTAAAATACACTTAATTTATTAGGTCCAATACTTTATTAAAAAAAAGGGGGTGACATATAAGTCACTGAAGTCTTCAGAGTCGATTTTAAATGCGGCATTTTCGTCTTCGTCTCAAACATTGAAAACTGAATTACATTTTTGTTCTGAAACGGTAACAGTTTTTACTTTGGTTTTTTGCTTATATCTCGAAAACAGTTACTCCTATCAATTTTTATCTTTCTTTCAAAATTAAAGAACTGAAATTAAACTAATTTAATTGTGTCTAACACTTTAGTAGAGGAAAAAGAAGAAGACATAAAAGTCACTAAAGGTTTCAGAGTTGTCTTTAGTTGTCATATTAATAACAATAACAATAATAATAATAATACTAATAGTACTAAATTTGCTTATATGCAAACGCTTAATTAAGGTAACAGTGTTTTGGTTTCTTGCTCATATCTCGAAAACAGTTACTCCTATCAACTTTTATCTTTTTACTAAAATTCAAGCTGATAAAATTTCCTACAAAATAGTTATTTGCATTTTTCATGTAGGACTAACCATAAGCGAGATATATGATTGAAAATAATTAATATTTAAAAAAAAAGTGCTTTAACAGAAAATGTCTTGTGATTTAAAATACACTTAATTTATTGGGTCCAATACTTTATTAGAAGAAAAAGGAAGTGACATAAAAGTCACTGAAGTCTTCAGAGTCGTTTTTAAATGCTGCAGTTTCGTCTTCGTCTCAAACATTGAAAACCGAATTACATTTTTGTTCAGTAACAGTCACAGTTTTCTTATTGGTTTTTTGCTTATATCTCGAAAACAGTTACTCCTATCAATTTTTATCTTTCTTTCAAAATTAAAGCTGATAAAATTTCCTACAAAATAGTTATTTGCATTTTTCTTGTAGGACCAACCATAAGCGAGTTATAGAGTTGGATATAAATAATATTTAACAAAAATTTGCTTTAAAATAAAATGTTTGAAATACTGAAATTAAACTAAATTAATTGTGTCTAACACTTTAGTAGAGAAAAAAGAAAAAGACATAAAAGTCACCAAAGTCTTCAGAATCGTTTTTAGTCGTCATATTAATAACAATAACATTAATAATAATAATACTAATAGTACTAAATCTGCTTATATGCAAGCGCTTTATTAAGGTAACAGTTTTTTGGTTTCTTGCTTATATCTCGAAAACAGTTACTCTTATGAATTTTTGTCTTTCTTTCAAAATTAAAGCTGATAAAATATTCTACAAAATAGTTATTTGCATTTTTCTTGTAGGTCCAACCATAAGCGAGTTATAGAGTTAGATATAAATAATATTTAACAAAAATTTGCTTTAAAATAAAATGTTTGAAAAACTGAAATTAAACTAATTTAACTGTGTCTAACACTTTAGTAGAGAAAAAAGGAAAAAACATAAAAGTCACTAAAGGTTTCAGAGTTGTCTTTAGTTGTCATATTAATAACAATAACATTAATAATAATAATACTAATAGTACTAAATTTGCTTATATGCAAACGCTTAATTAAGGTAACAGTGTTTTGGTTTCTTGCTTATATCTCGAAAACAGTTACTCCTATCAAATTTTATCTTTTTACTAAAATTCAAGCTGATAAAATTTCCTACAAAATAGTTATTTGCATTTTTCATGTAGGACTAACCATAAGCGAGATATATGATTGAAAATAATTAATATTTAAAAAAAAAATGCTTTAACAGAAAATGTCTTGTGATTTAAAATACACTTAATTTATTGGGTCCAATACTTTATTAGAAGAAAAAGGAAGTGACATAAAAGTCACTGAAGTCTTCAGAGTCGTTTTTAAATGCTGCAGTTTCGTCTTCGTCTCAAACATTGAAAACCGAATTACATTTTTGTTCAGTAACAGTCACAGTTTTCTTATTGGTTTTTTGCTTATATCTCGAAAACAGTTACTCCTATCAATTTTTATCTTTTTTTCAAAATTAAAGCTGATAAAATTTCCTACAAAATAGTTATTTGCATTTGTCTTGTAGGACCAACCATAAGCGAGTTATAGAGTTGGATATAAATAATATTTAACAAAAATTTGCTTTAAAATAAAATGTTTGAAAAACTGAAATTAAACTAATTTAATTGTGTCTAACACTTTAGTAGAGAAAAAAGAAGAAGACATAAAAGTCACTAAAGGTTTCAAAGTTGTCTTTAATCGTCATATTAATAACAATAACATTAATAATAATAATACTAATAGTACTAAATTTGCTTATATGCAAACGCTTAATTAAGGTAACAGTGTTTTGGTTTCTTGCTCATATCTCGAAAACAGTTACTCCTATCAATTTTTATCTTTTTACTAAAATTCAAGCTGATAAAATTTCCTACAAAATAGTTATTTGCATTTTTTATGTAGGACTAACCATAAGCGAGATATAAGATTGAAAATAATTAATATTTAAAAAAGAAGTGCGTTAACAGAAAATGTCTTGTGATTTAAAATACACTTAATTTATTAGGTCCAATACTTTATTAGAAAAAAAAGGGAGTGACATATAAGTCACTGAAGTCTTCAGAGTCGATTTTAAATGCTGCATTTTCGTCTTCGTCTCAAACATTGAATACTGAATTACATTTTAGTTCTGAAACGGTAACAGTTTTTACTTTGGTTTTTTGCTTATATCTCGAAAACAGTTACTCCTATCAATTTTTATCTTTCTTT
Organism: Tribolium castaneum; assembly: GCF_031307605.1. Taxonomy (NCBI): domain Eukaryota; kingdom Metazoa; phylum Arthropoda; class Insecta; order Coleoptera; family Tenebrionidae; genus Tribolium; species Tribolium castaneum. Next base: position 873,364 of record NW_026986637.1, on the reverse strand, counting down.
CAAAATTAAAGCTGATAACATTTCCTACAAAATAGTTATTTGCATTTTTCTTGTAGGACCAACCATAAGCGAGTTATAAAGTTGGATATAAATAATATTTAACAAAAACTTGCTTAAAAATAAAATGTTTGAAATACTGAAATTAAACTAAATTAATTGTGTCTAACACTTTAGTAGAGAAAAAAGAAAAAGACATAAAAGTCACCAAAGTCTTCAAAATCGTTTTTAGTCGTCATATTAATAACAATAACATTAATAATAATAATACTAATAGTACTAAATCTGCTTATATGCAAGCGCTTTATTAAGGTAACAGTTTTTTGGTTTCTTGCTTATATCTCGAAAACAGTTACTCCTATGAATTTTTGTCTTTCTTTCAAAATTAAAGCTGATAAAATATTCTACAAAATAGTTATTTGCATTTTTCTTGTAGGACCAACCATAAGCGAGTTATAGAGTTGGATATAAATAATATATAACAAAAATTTGCTTTAAAATAAAATGTTTGAAAAACTGAAATTAAACTAATTTAACTGTGTCTAACACTTTAGTAGAGGAAAAAGGAAAAGACATAAAAGTCACTAAAGGTTTCGGAGTTGTCTTTAGTTGTCATATTAATAACAATAACATTAATAATAATAATACTAATAGTACTAAATTTGCTTATATGCAAACGCTCAATTAAGGTAACAGTGTTTTGGTTTCTTGCTTATATCTCGAAAACAGTTACTCCTATCAATTTTTATCTTTTTACTAAAATTCAAGCTGATAAAATTTCCTACAAAATAGTTATTTGCATTTTTCATGTAGGACTAACCATAAGCGAGATATAAGTTTGAAAATAATTAATATTTAAAAAAAAGTTCTTTAACAGAAAATGTCTTGTGATTTAAAATACACTTAATTTATTAGGTCCAATACTTTATTAGAAGAAAAAGGGGGTGACATATAAGTCACTGAAGTCTTCAGAGTCGATTGTAAATGCTGCATTTTCGTCTTCGTCTCAAACATTGAAAACTGAATTACATTTTTGTTCTGAAACGGTAACAGTTTTCACTTTGGTTTTTTGCTTATATCTCGAAAACAACTACTCCTATCAGTTTTTATTTTTTTTTTCAAAATAAAGCTGATAAAATTTCCTACAAAATAGTTATTTGCATTTTTCCCGTAGGACCAACCATAAGCGAGTTATAAAGTTGGATATAAATAATATTTAACAAAAACTTGCTTAAAAATTAAATGTTTGAAATACTGAAATTAAACTTAATTAATTGTGTCTAACACTTTAGTAGAGAAAAAAGAAAAAGACATAAAAGTCACCAAAGTCTTCAGAATCGTTTTTAGTCGTCATATTAATAACAATAACATTAATAATAATAATACTAATAGTACTAAATTTGCTTACATGCAAACGCTTAATTCAGGTAACAATTTTTTGGTTTCTTGCTTATATCTCGAAAACAGTTACTCCTATCAATTTTTATCTTTTTACTAAAATTAAAGCTGATAAAATTTCCTACAAAATAGTTAATTGCATTTTTAATGTAGGACTAACCATAAGCGAGATATAAGTTTGAAAATAATTAAAATTTAAAAAAAAGTGCTTCAACAGAAAATGTCTTGTGATTTAAAATACACTTAATTTTTTGGGTCCAATACTTTATTAGAAGAAAAAAGAGGTGACAGAAAGGTCACTGAAGTCTTTAGAGTCGTTTGTAAATGCTGCATTTTCGTCTTCGTCTCAAACATTGAAAACTGAATTACATTTTTGTTCAGTAACTGTTACAGTTTTCTTATTGGTTTTTTGCTTATATCTCGAAAACAGTTACTCCTATCAATTTTTATCTTTCTTTTAAAATTAAAGCTGATTAAGCTTCCTACAAAATAGTTATTTGCATTTTTCTTGTAGGACCAACCATAAGCGAGTTATAGAGTTGGATATAAATAATATTTAACAAAAATTTGCTTTAAATAAAATGTTTGAAAAACCGAAATTAAACTAAATTAATTGAGTCTAACACTTTAGTAGAGAAAAAAGAAAAAGACATAAAAGTCACCAAAGTCTTCAGAATCGTTTTTAGTCGTCATATTAATAACAATAACATTAATAATAATAATACTAATAGTACTAAATCTGCTTATATGCAAGCGCTTTATTAAGGTAACAGTTTTTTGGTTTCTTGCTTATATCTCGAAAACAGTTACTCCTATCAGTTTTTAGCTTTTTTCAAAATTAAAGCTGATAAAATTTCCTACAAAATAGTTATTTGCATTTTTTTTGTAGGACCAACCATAAGCGAGTTATAGAGTTGGATATAAATAATATTTAACAAAAATTTGCTTTAAAATAAAATGTTTGAAAAACTGAAATTAAACTAATTTAATTGTGTCTAACACTTTAGTAGAGGAAAAAGAAGAAGACATAAAAGTCACTAAAGGTTTCAAGGTTGTCTTTAATCGTCATATTAATAACAATAACATTAATAATAATAATACTAATAGTACTAAATTTGCTTATATGCAAACGCTTAATTAAGGTAACAGTGTTTTGGTTTCTTGCTCATATCTCGAAAACATTTACTCCTATCAATTTTTATCTTTTTACTAAAATTCAAGCTGATAAAATTTCCTACAAAATAATTATTTGCATTTTTTATGTAGGACTAACCATAAGCGAGATATAAGATTGAAAATAATTAATATTTAAAAAAGAAGTGCTTTAACAGAAAATGTCTTGTGATTTAAAATACACTTAATTTATTAGGTCCAATACTATATTAGAAAAAAAGGGGGTGACATATAAGTCACTGAAGTCTTCAGAGTCGATTTTAAATGCTGCATTTTCGTCTTCGTCTCAAACATTGAAAACTGAATTACATTTTTGTTCTGAAACGGTAACAGTTTTTACTTTGGTTTTTTGCTTATATCTCGAAAACAGTTACTCCTATCAATTTTTATCTTTCTTTCAAAATTAAAGCTGATAACATTTCCTACAAAATAGTTATTTGCATTTTTCTTGTAGGACCAACCATAAGCGAGTTATAAAGTTGGATATAAATAATATTTAACAAAAACTTGCTTAAAAATAAAATGTTTGAAATACTGAAATTAAACTAAATTAATTGTGTCTAACACTTTAGTAGAGAACAAAGAAAAAGACATAAAAGTCACTAAAGTCTTCAGAATCGTTTTTAGTCGTCATATTAATAACAATAACATTAATAATAATAATACTAATAGTACTAAATCTGCTTATATGCAAGCGCTTTATTAAGGTAACAGTTTTTTGGTTTCTTGCTTATATCTCGAAAAGAGTTACTCCTATGAATTTTTGTCTTTTTTTCAAAATTAAAGCTGATAAAATTTCCTACAAAATAGTTATTTGCATTTTTCTTGTAGGACCAACCATAAACGAGTTATAGAGTTGGATATAAATAATATTTAACAAAAATTTGCTTTAAAATAAAATGTTTGAAAAACTGAAATTAAACTAATTTAATTGTGTCTAACACTTTAGTAGAGGAAAAAGGAAAAGACATAAAAGTCACTAAAGGTTTCAGAGTTGTCTTTAGTTGTCATATTAATAACAATAACAATAATAATAATAATACTAATAGTACTAAATTTGCTTATATGCAAACGCTTAATTAAGGTAACAGTGTTTTGGTTTCTTGCTCATATCTCGAAAACAGTTACTCCTATCAACTTTTATCTTTTTACTAAAATTCAAGCTGATAAAATTTCCTACAAAATAGTTATTTGCATTTTTCATGTAGGACTAACCATAAGCGAGATATATGATTGAAAATAATTAATATTTAAAAAAAAAGTGCTTTAACAGAAAATGTCTTGTGATTTAAAATACACTTAATTTATTGGGTCCAATACTTTATTAGAAGAAAAAGGAAGTGACATAAAAGTCACTGAAGTCTTCAGAGTCGTTTTTAAATGCTGCAGTTTCGTCTTCGTCTCAAACATTGAAAACTGAATTACATTTTTGTTCAGTAACAGTCACAGTTTTCTTATTGGTTTTTTGCTTATATCTCGAAAACAGTTACTCCTATCAATTTTTATCTTTCTGTCAAAATTAAAGCTGATAAAATTTTCTACAAAATAGTTATTTGCATTTTTCTTGTAGGACCAACCATAAGCGAGTTATAGAGTTGGATATAAATAATATTTAACAAAAATTTGCTTTAAAATAAAATGTTTGAAAAACTGAAATTAAATTAATTTAATTGTGTCTAACACTTTAGTAGAGGAAAAAGAAGAAGACATAAAAGTCACTAAAGGTTTCAAAGTTGTCTTTAATCGTCATATTATTAACAATAACATTAATAATAATAATACTAATTGTACTAAATTTGCTTATATGCAAACGCTTAATTAAGGTAACAGTGTTTTGGTTTCTTGCTCATATCTCGAAAACAGTTACTCCTATCAATTTTTATTTTTTTACTAAAATTCAAGCTGATAAAATTTCCTACAAAATAGTTATTTGCATTTTTTATGTAGGACTAACCATAAGCGAGATATAAGATTGAAAATAATTAATATTTAAAAAAGAAGTGCTTTAACAGAAAATGTCTTGTGATTTAAAATACACTTAATTTATTAGGTCCAATACTTTATTAAAAAAAAGGGGGTGACATATAAGTCACTGAAGTCTTCAGAGTCGATTTTAAATGCTGCATTTTCGTCTTCGTCTCAAACATTGAAAACTGAATTACATTTTTGTTCTGAAACGGTAACAGTTTTTACTTTGGTTTTTTGCTTATATCTCGAAAACAGTTACTCCTATCAATTTTTATCTTTCTTTCAAAATTAAAGCTGATAACATTTCCTACAAAATAGTTATTTGCATTTTTCTTGTAGGACCAACCATAAGCGAGTTATAAAGTTGGATATAAATAATATTTAACAAAAACTTGCTTAAAAATAAAATGTTTGAAATACTGAAATTAAACTAAATTAATTGTGTCTAACACTTTAGTAGAGAAAAAAGAAAAAGACATAAAAGTCACCAAAGTCTTCAGAATCGTTTTTAGTCGTCATATTAATAACAATAACATTAATAATAATAATACTAATAGTACTAAATCTGCTTATATGCAAGCGCTTTATTAAGGTAACAGTTTTTTGGTTTCTTGCTTATATCTCGAAAACAGTTACTCCTATGAATTTTTGTCTTTCTTTCAAAATTAAAGCTGATAAAATATTCTACAGAATAGTTATTTGCATTTTTCTTGTAGGACCAACCATAAGCGAGTTATAGAGTTGGATATAAATAATATTTAACAAAAATTTGCTTTAAAATAAAATGTTTGAAAAACTGAAATTAAACTAATTTAACTGTGTCTAACACTTTAGTAGAGAAAAAAGGAAAAAACATAAAAGTCACTAAAGGTTTCAGAGTTGTCTTTAGTTGTCATATTAATAACAATAACATTAATAATAATAATACTAATAGTACTAAATTTGCTTATATGCAAACGCTTAATTAAGGTAACAGTGTTTTGGTTTCTTGCTTATATCTCGAAAACAGTTACTCCTATCAATTTTTATCTTTTTACTAAAATTCAAGCTGATAAAATTTCCTACAAAATAGTTATTTGCATTTTTCATGTAGGACTAACCATAAGCGAGATATATGATTGAAAATAATTAATATTTAAAAAAAAAGTGCTTTAACAGAAAATGTCTTGTGATTTAAAATACACTTAATTTATTGGGTCCAATACTTTATTAGAAGAAAAAGGAAGTGACATAAAAGTCACTGAAGTCTTCAGAGTCGTTTTTAAATGCTGCAGTTTCGTCTTCGTCTCAAACATTGAAAACCGAAATACATTTTTGTTCAGTAACAGTCACAGTTTTCTTATTGGTTTTTTGCTTATATCTCGAAAACAGTTACTCCTATCAATTTTTATCTTTCTTTCAAAATTAAAGCTGATAAAATTTCCTACAAAATAGTTATTTGCATTTTTCTTGTAGGACCAACCATAAGCGAGTTATAGAGTTGGATATAAATAATATTTAACAAAAATTTGCTTTAAAATAAAATGTTTGAAAAACTGAAATTAAACTAATTTAATTGTGTCTAACACTTTAGTAGAGGAAAAAGAAGAAGACATAAAAGTCACTAAAGGTTTCAAAGTTGTCTTTAATCGTCATATTAATAACAATAACATTAATAATAATAATACTAATAGTACTAAATTTGCTTATATGCAAACGCTTAATTAAGTTAACAGTGTTTTGGTTTCTTGCTCATATCTCGAAAACAGTTACTCCTATCAATTTTTATCTTTTTACTAAAATTCAAGCTGATAAAATTTCCTACAAAATAGTTATTTGCATTTTTTATGTAGGACTAACCATAAGCGAGATATAAGATTGAAAATAATTAATATTTAAAAAAGAAGTGCTTTAACAGAAAATGTCTTGTGATTTAAAATACACTTAATTTATTAGGTCCAATACTTTATTAGAAAAAAAAGGGGGTGACATATAAGTCACTGAAGTCTTCAGAGTCGGTTTTAAATGCTGCATTTTCGTCTTCGTCTCAAACATTGAAAACGGAATTACATTTTTGTTCTGAAACGGTAACAGTTTTTACTTTGGTTTTTTGCTTATATCTCGAAAACAGTTACTCCTATCAATTTTTATCTTTCTTTCAAAATTAAAGCTGATAACATTTCCTACAAAATAGTTATTTGCATTTTTCTTGTAGGATCAACCATAAGCGAGTTATAAAGTTGGATATAAATAATATTTAACAAAAACTTGCTTAAAAATAAAATGTTTGAAATACTGAAATGAAACTAAATTAATTGTGTCTAACACTTTAGTAGAGAAAAAAGAAAAGGACATAAAAGTCACCAAAGTCTTCAGAATCGTTTTTAGTCGTCATATTAATAACAATAACATTAATAATAATAATACTAATAGTACTAAATCTGCTTATATGCAAGCGCTTTATTAAGGTAACAGTTTTTTGGTTTCTTGCTTATATCTCGAAAACAGTTACTCCTATGAATTTTTGTCTTTCTTTCAAAATTAAAGCTGATAAAATATTCTACAGAATAGTTATTTGCATTTTTCTTGTAGGACCAACCATAAGCGAGTTATAGAGTTGGATATAAATAATATTTAACAAAAATTTGCTTTAAAATAAAATGTTTGAAAAACTGAAATTAAACTAATTTAACTGTGTCTAACACTTTAGTAGAGAAAAAAGGAAAAGACATAAAAGTCACTAAAGGTTTCAGAGTTGTCTTTAGTTGTCATATTAATAACAATAACATTAATAATAATAATACTAATAGTACTAAATCTGTATTATTATTATTATTATTAATGTTATTATTATTAATATGACGATTAAAGACAACTTTGAAACCTTTAGTGACTTTTATGTCTTCTTCTTTTTCCTCTACTAAAGTGTTAGACACAATTAAATTAGTTTAATTTCATTTTTTCAAACATTTTATTTTAAAGCAAATTTTTGTTAAATATTATTTATATGCAACTCTATAACTCGCTTATGGTTGGTCCTACAAGAAAAATGCAAATAACTATTTTGTAGGAAATTTTATCAGCTTTAATTTTGACAGGAAGATAAAAATTGATAGGAGTAACTGTTTTCGAGATATAAGCAAAAAACCAATAAGAAAACTGTGACTGTTACAGAACAAAAATGTAATTCAGTTTTCAATGTTTGAGACGAAGACGAAACTGCAGCATTTAAAAACGACTCTGAAGACTTCAGTGACTTTTATGTCACTTCCTTTTTCTTCTAATAAAGTATTGGACCCAATAAATTAAGTGTATTTTAAATCACAAGACATTTTCTGTTAAAGCACTTTTTTTTTAAATATTAATTATTTTCAATCATATATCTCGCTTATGGTTAGTCCTACATGAAAAATGCAAATAACTATTTTATAGGAAATTTTATCAGCTTGAATTTTAATAAAAAGATAAAAATTGATAGGAGTAACTGTTTTCGAGATATAAGCAAGAAACCAAAACACTGTTATCTTAATTAAGCGTTTGCATATAAGCAAATTTAGTACTATTAGTATTATTATTATTAATGTTATTGTTATTAATATGACAACTAAAGACAACTCTGAAACCTTTAGTGACTTTTATGTCTTTTCCTTTTTCCTCTACTAAAGTGTTAGACACAATTAAATTAGTTTAATTTCAGTTTTTCAAACATTTTATTTTAAAGCAAATTTTTGTTAAAAAGTATTTATATCCAACTCTATAACTCGCTTATGGTTGGTCCTACAAAAAAAATGCAAATAACTATTTTGTAGGAAATTTTATCAGCTTTAATTTTGAAAAAAAGACAAAAATCCATAGGAGTAACTGTTTTCGAGATATAAGCAAGAAACCAAAAAACTGTTACCTTAATAAAGCGCTTGCATATAAGCAGATTTAGTACTATTAGTATTATTATTATTAATGTTATTGTTATTAATATGACGACTAAAAACGATTCTGAAGGCTTTGGTGACTTTTATGTCTTTTTCTTTTTTCTCTACTAAAGTGTTAGACACAATTAATTTAGTTTAATTTCAGTATTTCAAACATTTTATTTTTAAGCAAGTTTTTTTTAAATATTATTTATATCCAACTTTATAACTCGCTTATGGTTGGTCCCACAAGAAAAATGCAAATAACTATTTTGTAGGAAATGTTATCAGCTTTAATTTTGAAAGAAAGATAAAAATTGATAGGAGTAACTGTTTTCGAGATATGAGCAAGAAACCAAAACACTGTTACCTTAATTAAGCGTTTGCATATAAGCAAATTTAGTACTATTAGTATTATTATTATTAATGTTATTGTTATTAATATGACGATTAAAGACAACTTTGAAACCTTTAGTGACTTTTATGTTTTCTTCTTTTTCCTCTACTAAAGTGTTAGACACAATTAAATTAGTTTAATTTCAGTTTTTCAAACATTTTATTTTAAAGCAAATTTTTGTTAAATATTATTTATATCCAACTCTATAATTCGCTTATGGTTGGTCCTATAAGAAAAATGCAAATATTTATTTTGTAGGAAATTTTATCAGCTTTAATTTTGACAGAAAGATAAAAATTGATAGGAGTAACTGTTTTCGAGATATAAGCAAAAAACCAATAAGAAAACTGTGACTGTTACTGAACAAAAATGTAATTCAGTTTTCAATGTTTGAGACGAAGACGAAACTGCAGCATTTAAAAACGACTCTGAAGACTTCAGTGACTTTTATGTCACTTCCTTTTTCTTCTAATAAAGTATTGGACCCAATAAATTAAGTGCATTTTAAATCACAAGACATTTTCTGTTAAAGCACTTTTTTTTTAAATATTAATTATTTTCAATCTTATATCTCGCTTATGGTTAGTCCTACATGAAAAATGCAGTTAACTATTTTATAGGAAATTTTATCAGCTTGAATTTTAGTAATAAGATAAAAATTGATAGGAGTAACTGTTTTCGAGATATAAGCAAGAAACCAAAACACTGTTACCTTAATTAAGCGTTTGCATATAAGCAAATTTAGTACTATTAGTATTATTATTATTAATGTTATTGTTATTAATATGACAACTAAAGACAACTCTGAAACCTTTAGTGACTTTTATGTCTTTTCCTTTTTCCTCTACTAAAGTGTTAGACACAATTAAATTAGTTTAATTTCAGTTTTTCAAACATTTTATTTTAAAGCAAATTTTTGTTAAAAATTATTTATATCCAACTCTATAACTCGCTTATGGTTGGTCCTACAAGAAAAATGTAAATAACTATTTTGTAGGAAATTTTATCAGCTTTAATTTTGAAAAAAAGACAAAAATTCATAGGAGTAACTGTTTTCGAGATATAAGCAAGAAACCAAAAAACTGTTACCTTAATAAAGCGCTTGCATATAAGCAGATTTAGTACTATTAGTATTATTATTATTAATGTTATTGTTATTAATATGACGACTAAAAACGATTCTGAAGACTTTGGTGACTTTTATGTCTTTTTCTTTTTTCTCTACTAAAGTGTTAGACTTAATTAATGTAGTTTAATTTCGGTTTTTCAAACATTTTATTTAAAGCAAATTTTTGTTAAATATTATTTATATCCAACTCTATAACTCGCTTATGGTTGGTCCTACAAGAAAAATGCAAACAACTATTTTGTAGGAAGCTTTATCAGCTTTAATTTTGAAAAAAAGATAAAAATTGATAGGAGTAACTGTTTTCGAGATATAAGCAAAAAACCAATAAGAAAACTGTGACTGTTACTGAACAAAAATGTAATTCGGTTTTCAATGTTTGAGACGAAGACGAAACTGCAGCATTTAAAAACGACTCTGAAGACTTCAGTGACTTTTATGTCACTTCCTTTTTCTTCTAATAAAGTATTGGACCCAATAAATTAAGTGTATTTTAAATCACAAGACATTTTCTGTTAAAGCACTTTTTTTTTAAATATTAATTATTTTCAATCATATATCTCGCTTATGGTTAGTCCTACATGAAAAATGCAATTAACTATTTTGTAGGAAATTTTATCAGCTTGAATTTTAGTAAAAAGATAAAAATTGATAGGAATAACTGTTTTCGAGATATAAGCAAGAAACCAAAACACTGTTACCTTAATTAAGCGTTTGCATATAAGCAAATTTAGTACTATTAGTATTATTATTATTAATGTTATTGTTATTAATATGACAATTAAAGACAACTCTGAAACCTTTAGTGACTTTTATGTCTTTTTCTTTTTTCTCTACTAAAGTGTTAGACACAGTTAAATTAGTTTAATTTCAGTTTTTCAAACATTTTATTTTAAAGCAAATTTTTGTTAAATATTATTTATATCCAACTCTATAACTCGCTTATGGTTGGTCCTACAAGAAAAATGCAAATAACTATTTTGTAGAATATTTTATCAGCTTTAATTTTGAAGGAAAGACAAAAATTTATAGGAGTAACTGTTTTCGAGATATAAGCAAGAAACCAAAAAACTGTTACCTTAATAAAGCGCTTGCATATAAGCAGATTTAGTACTATTAGTATTATTATTATTAATGTTATTGTTATTAATATGACGACTAAAAACGATTCTGAAGACATTGGTGACTTTTATGTTTTTTTCTTTTTTCTCTACTAAAGTGTTAGACACAATTAATTTAGTTTAATTTCAGTATTTCAAACATTTTATTTTTAAGCAAGTTTTTGTTAAATATTATTTATATCCAACTTTATAACTCGCTTATGGTTGGTCCTACAAGAAAAATGCAAATAACTATTTTGTAGGAAATGTTATCAGCTTTAATTTTGAAAGAAAGATCAAAATTGATAGGAGTAACTGTTTTCGAGATATAAGCAAAAAACCAAAGTAAAAACTGTTACCGTTTCAGAACAAAAATGTAATTCAGTTTTCAATGTTTGAGACGAAGACGAAAATGCAGCATTTAAAATCGACTCTGAAGACTTCAGTGACTTATATGTCACCCCCTTTTTTTTTAATAAAGTATTGGACCTAATAAATTAAGTGTATCTTAAATCACAAGACATTTTCTGTTAAAGCACTTCTTTTTTAAATATTAATTATTTTCAATCTTATATCTCGCTTATGGTTAGTCCTACACAAAAAATGCAAATAACTATTTTGTAGGAAATTTTATCAGCTTGAATTTTAGTAAAAAGATAAAAATTGATAGGAGTAACTGTTTTCGAGATATGAGCAAGAAACCAAAACACTGTTACCTTAATTAAGCGTTTGCATATAAGCAAATTTAGTACTATTAGTATTATTATTATTAATGTTATTGTTATTAATATGACGATTAAAGACAACTTTGAAATCTTTAGTGACTTTTATGTCTTCTTCTTTTTCCTCTACTAAAGTGTTAGACACAATTAAATTAGTTTAATTTCAGTTTTTCAAACATTTTATTTTAAAGCAAATTTTTGTTAAATATTATTTATATCCAACTCTATAACTCGCTTATGGTTGGTCCTACAAGAAAAATGCAAATAACTATTTTGTAGGAAATTTTATCAGCTTTGATTTTGAAAGAAAGATAAAAATTGATAGGAATAACTGTTTTCGAGATATAAGCAAAAAACCAATAAGAAAACTGTGACTGTTACTGAACAAAAATATAATTCGGTTTTCAATGTTTGAGACGAAGACGAAACTGCAGCATTTAAAAACGACTCTGAAGACTTCAGTGACTTTTATGTCACTTCCTTTTTCTTCTAATAAAGTATTGGACCCAATAAATTAAGTGTATTTTAAATCACAAGACATTTTCTGTTAAAGCACTTTTTTTTAAAATATTAATTATTTTCAATCATATATCTCGCTTATGGTTAGTCCTACATGAAAAATGCAATTAACTATTTTGTAGAATATTTTATCAGCTTTAATTTTGAAAGAAAGACAAAAATTCATAGGAGTAACGGTTTTCGAAATATAAGCAAGAAACCAAAAAACTGTTACCTTAATAAAGCGCTTGCATATAAGCAGATTTAGTACTATTAGTATTATTATTATTAATGTTATTGTTATTAATATGACGACTAAAAACGATTCTGAAGACTTTGGTGACTTTTATGTCTTTTTCTTTTTTCTCTACTAAAGTGTTAGACACAATTAATTTAGTTTAATTTCAGTATTTCAAACATTTTATTTTTAAGCAAGTTTTTGTTAAATATTATTTATATCCAACTTTATAACTCGCTTATGGTTGGTCCTACAAGAAAAATGCAAATAACTATTTTGTAGGAAATGTTATCAGCTTTAATTTTGAAAGAAAGATAAAAATTGATAGGAGTAACTGTTTTCGAGATATAAGCAAAAAACCAAAGTAAAAACTGTTACCGTTTCAGAACAAAAATGTAAATCAGTTTTCAATGTTTGAGACGAAGACGAAAATGCAGCATTTAAAATCGACTCTGAAGACTTCAGTGACTTATATGTCACCCCCTTTTTTTTTAATAAAGTATTGGACCTAATAAATTAAGTGTATTTTAAATCACAAGACATTCTCTGTTAAAGCACTTCTTTTTTAAATATTAATTATTTTCAATCTTATATCTCGCTTATGGTTAGTCCTACATAAAAAATGCAAATAACTATTTTGTAGGAAATTTTATCAGCTTGAATTTTAGTAAAAAGATAAAAATTGATAGGAGTAACTGTTTTCGAGATATGAGCAAGAAACCAAAACACTGTTACCTTAATTAAGCGTTTGCATATAAGCAAATTTAGTACTATTAGTATTATTATTATTAATGTTATTGTTATTAATATGACGATTAAAGACAACTTTGAAACTTTTAGTGACTTTTATGTCTTCTTCTTTTTCCTCTACTAAAGTGTTAGACACAATTAAATTAGTTTAATTTCAGTTTTTCAAACATTTTATTTTAAAGCAAATTTTTGTTAAATATTATTTATATCCAACTCTATAACTCGCTTATGGTTGGTCCTACAAGAAAAATGCAAATAACTATTTTGTAGGAAATTTTATCAGCTTTAATTTTGAAAGAAAGATAAAAATTGATAGGAGTAACTGTTTTCGAGATATAAGCAAAAAACCAATAAGAAAACTGTGACTGTTACTGAACAAAAATGTAATTCGGTTTTCAATGTTTGAGACGAAGACGAAACTGCAGCATTTAAAAACGACTCTGAAGACTTCAGTGACTTTTATGTCACTTCCTTTTTCTTCTAATAAAGTATTGGACCCAATAAATTAAGTGTATTTTAAATCACAAGACATTTTCTGTTAAAGCACTTTTTTTTTAAATATTAATTATTTTCAATCATATATCTCGCTTATGGTTAGTCCTACATGAAAAATGCAAATAACTATTTTGTAGGAAATTTTATCAGCTTGAATTTTAGTAAAAAGGTAAAAATTGATAGGAGTAACTGTTTTCGAGATATAAGCAAGAAACCAAAACACTGTTACCTTAATTAAGCGTTTGCATATAAGCAAATTTAGTACTATTAGTGTTATTATTATTAATGTTATTGTTATTAATATGACAACTAAAGACAACTCTAAAACCTTTAGTGTCTTTTATGTCTTTTCCTTTTTTCTCTACTAAAGTGTTAGACACAGTTAAATTAGTTTAATTTCAGTTTTTCAAACATTTTATTTTAAAGCAAATTTTTGTTAAATATTATTTATATCCAACTCTATAACTCGCTTATGGTTGGTCCTACAAGAAAAATGCAAATAACTATTTTGTAGAATATTTTATCAGCTTTAATTTTGAAAGAAAGACAAAAATTCATAGGAGTAACTGTTTTCGAGATATAAGCAAGAAACCAAAAAACTGTTACCTTAATAAAGCGCTTGCATATAAGCAGATTTAGTACTATTAGTATTATTATTATTAATGTTATTGTTATTAATATGACGACTAAAAACGATTCTGAAGACTTTGGTGACTTTTATGTCTTTTTCTTTTTTCTCTACTAAAGTGTTAGACACAATTAATTTAGTTTAATTTCAGTATTTCAAACATTTTATTTTTAAGCAAGTTTTTGTTAAATATTATTTATATCCAACTTTATAACTCGCTTATGGTTGGTCCTACAAGAAAAATGCAAATAACTATTTTGTAGGAAATGTTATCAGCTTTAATTTTGAAAGAAAGATAAAAATTGATAGGAGTAACTGTTTTCGAGATATAAGCAAAAAACCAAAGTAAAAACTGTTACCGTTTCAGAACAAAAATGTAATTCAGTTTTCAATGTTTGAGACGAAGACGAAAATGCAGCATTTAAAATCGACTCTGAAGACTTCAGTGACTTATATGTCACCCCCTTTTTTTTTTAATAAAGTATTGGACCTAATAAATTAAGTGTATTTTAAATCACAAGACATTCTCTGTTAAAGCACTTCTTTTTTAAATATTAATTATTTTCAATCTTATATCTCGCTTATGGTTAGTCCTACATAAAAAATGCAAATAACTATTTTGTAGGAAATTTTATCAGCTTGAATTTTAGTAAAAAGATAAAAATTGATAGGAGTAACTGTTTTCGAGATATGAGCAAGAAACCAAAACACTGTTACCTTAATTAAGCGTTTGCATATAAGCAAATTTAGTACTATTAGTATTATTATTATTAATGTTATTGTTATTAATATGACGATTAAAGACAACTTTGAAACCTTTTGTGACTTTTATGTCTTCTTCTTTTTCCTCTACTAAAGTGTTAGACACAATTAAATTAGTTTAATTTCAGTTTTTCAAACATTTTATTTTAAAGCAAATTTTTGTTAAATATTATTTATATCCAACTCTATAACTCGCTTATGGTTGGTCCTACAAGAAAAATGCAAATAACTATTTTGTAGGAAATTTTATCAGCTTTAATTTTGACAGAAAGATAAAAATTGATAGGAGTAACTGTTTTCGAGATATAAGCAAAAAACCAATAAGAAAACTGTGACTATTACTGAACAAAAATGTAATTCAGTTTTCAATGTTTGAGACGAAGACGAAACTGCAGCATTTAAAAACGACTCTAAAGACTTCAGTGACTTTTATGTCACTTCCTTTTTCTTCTAATAAAGTATTGGACTCAATAAATTAAGTGTATTTTAAATCACAAGACATTTTCTGTTAAAGCACTTTTTTTTTAAATATTAATTATTTTCAATCACATATCTCGCTTATGGTTAGTCCTACATGAAAAATGCAAATAACTATTTTGTAGGAAATTTTATCAGCTTGAATTTTAGTAAAAAGATAAAAATTGATAGGAGTAACTGTTTTCGAGATATAAGCAAGAAACCAAAACACTGTTACCTTAATTAAGCGTTTGCATATAAGCAAATTTAGTACTATTAGTATTATTATTATTAATGTTAGTGTTATTAATATGACAACTAAAGACAACTCTGAAACCTTTAGTGACTTTTATGTCTTTTTTTTTTCCTCTACTAAAGTGTTAGACTCAATTAATTTAGTTTAATTTCGGTTTTTCAAACATTTTATTTTAAAGCAAATTTTTGTTAAATATTATTTATATCCAACTCTATAACTCGCTTATGGTTGGTCCTACAAAAAAATGCAAATAACTATTTTGTAGGAAATTTTATTAGCTTTAATTTTGAAAAAAAGATAAAAATTGATAGGAGTAACTGTTTTCGAGATATAAGCAAGAAACCAAAAAAATGTTACGTTAATTAAGCGTTTGCATATAAGCAAATTTAGTACTATTAGTATTATTATTATTAATGTTATTGTTATTAATATGACGACTAAAGACGACTCTGAAACATTTAGTGACTTTTATGTCTTCTCCTTTTTCCTCTACTAAAGTGTTAGACACAATTAATTTAGTTTAATTCCGGTTTTTCAAGCATTTTATTTTAAAGCAAATTTTTATTAAATATTATTTATATCCAACTCTATAACTCGTTTATGCTTGGTCCTACAAGAAAAATGTAAATAACTATTTTGTTGGAAATTTTATCAGCTTTAATTTTGAAAAAAAGATAAAATTTGATAGGAGTAACTGTTTTCGAGATATAAGCAAAAAACCAATAAGAAAACTGTAACTGTTACTGAACAAAAATGTAATTCAGTTTTCAATGTTTGAGACGAAGTCAAAAATGCAGCATTTAAAAACGACTCTGAAGACTTCAGTGACTTTTATGTCACCTCCTTTTTCTTCTAATAAAGTATTGGACCCAACAAATTAAGTGTATTTTAAATCACAAGACATTTTCTGTTAAAACACTTTTTTTTAATTAATAATTATTTTCAAACTTATATCTCGCTTATGGTTAGTTCTACATGAAAAATGCAAATAACTATTTTGTAGGAAATTTTATCACCTTTAATTTTGGTGAAAAAGTAAAAATCGATAGGAGTAACTGTTTTCGAGATATAGGCAAAAAACAAAAAAACTGTTACCTTAATTAAGCGCTTGCATATAAGCAAATTTAGTACTACTAGTATTGTTATTATAAATGTTATTGTTATTAATATGACGACTAAAGACAACTTTAAGACTTTAGTGACTTTTATGTCTCCTTCTTTTTCCTCTACTAAAGTGTTAGACACAATTAATTTAGTTTAATTTCGGTTTTTCAAACATTTTATTTTAAAGCAAATTTTTGTTAAATATTAAAAACTATAAAATGGCTTAGATTGCCTAAAAACACAGATCACACATGATCTTTTGCATAAAAATGAGAAAACGCTCATGTAACACACAAAATAAGCTCCATTTTTCCTTTTTAAAAGTATTATTATTATTATTACTTTTGTTACTATTACTATTATTATTATTATTATTATTATTATTATTATTATTGTTATTATTATTATTATTATTATTATTATTATTATTATTATTATTATTATTATTATTATTATTATTATTATTATTATTACTATTATTTTTATTATTATTATTACTATTATTATTATTATTATTATTATTATTATTATTATTATTATTATTAATATTATTATTATTAAAGACCGATTATAACTTTTGTATAGTAAATGTTTTTATACCAGTTTTAAAATGAGTTATTAATTTTAGACAATATCTTGCCTAAAAACGCAGATCACAGATGATCTCTTGCATAGAAATGAGAAAACGCTCAGATAACACAAAATAAGCATCATTTTTGCTTAGAAAAACTAAGCTTTAATTTAGAAAGAAATTTATTACTATAAGTATTATTATCACTATTATTATTATTATTATTATTATTATTATTATTATTATTATTATTATTATTATTATTGTTTCTTTTATTACTATTATTATTATTATTTTTATTATTATTATTATTATTATTAACTTTTGTATAGTAAATGTTTTTATACCAGTTTTAAAATGAGTTATTAATTTTATTCAATTTCTTGCCTAAAAACACAGATCACAGATGATCTCTTGCATAGAAATGAGAAAACGCTCATATAACACACAAAATAAGCATCATTTTTGCTTAGAAAAACTAAGCTTTAATTTAGAAAGAAATTTATTATTATAAGTATTATTATCATTATTATTATTATTATTATTATTATTATTATTATTATTATTATTATTATTATTATTATTATTATTATTATTATTATTATTATTATTATTATTATTATTACTATTATTATTATTATTATTATTACTATTATTATTATTATTATTATTATTATTATTATTATTATTATTATTATTATTATTATTATTATTATTATTAACTTTTGTATAGTAAATGTTTTTATACCAGTTTTAAAATGAGTTATTAATTTTAGACAATTTCTTGCCTAAAAATACAGATCACAGGTGATTTCTTGCATAGAAATGAGAAAGCGCTCATATAACACACAAAATAAGCTTCATTTTTGCTTAGAAAACTAAGCTTACTTTTAATTCTATTATTATTTTTATTATTATTATTATTATTATTATTATTATTATTATTATTATTATTATTATTATTATTATTATTATTATTATTATTGTTATTATTATTATTATTATTATTGTTATTATTATTATTATTATTAAAAACTTATATTAAACAGACAGAAAACGTCGTATTCTGACACAAAAAAACGAATTACGTTATAGACTTGACGAGAACGGCGTATCTCGGACTCTTATAGGACTCTTATAGGGTCAAAAATTATCAGTTTGGATTAAAACAAATTATTTTTGTTGACTCTCAGTCTGAATTGTTCATCAGTTCAAACAAAAACGGCTTACTTTAGACGATCTTTTGCTTTGAACAAGAAAACTTACATCGAACAGACTAAAAACGTATTAATCTGGCATAAAAGAGCAATTTATGTATCACTTTGGATAAAGGCAGCTAATCCTATTCGTTTCATTGCTTAAAATAGACAAAATTGTTAATAAATCTAACAAAAACGCTGTATTCTAGCACAAAATACTAATTACATTATAGTTTCGACGAGAATAGCTTATTTGGAATGATTCTATGCTTCCAAACGAGTAAATTTTTAATAAACAGATGCCAAACATCATGTTTTGTCCTATAAAGACATTTTATATTGCAGTTTGTATTAAAACAAAATATTTTCGTTGATTCTTTGTTAGAAGCAGCAAACCTAACATTAAAGAATCTGAAAACTTTGTATTCGGACACAAACCACCGAATTTTGTTTCAGTTTAGACAAAAACGGTTGATTTTCGACAATATTTTGCTTTGAACAAGAAAGCTTATATCAAACTGACTAAAAACGTCTTATTTTAGCACAAAACAAAAGATTTGCGTTATAGTCTTAAAGCTGATTCATGCCACAGTTTGGATAAAAACCAATTATTTTTGTTAATTCATTGTTACAAACAAGAAACCTTACATCAAAGAAACTGAAAACCCCTTATTTAGGCACAGAAATTCGAATTACGTTTCAGTCTGGACAAAAACTGCTTATTTTAGACGATCCTTTGTTTTGAACACGAAAACTTACATTAAAAAGATTAAAAACGTCTTATTCTGGCTGAAAACTGCAAATTATATATTACTCTAGATAAAAGCAATTTATCCTGATTACTCCTTTACTTAGAATAGAGTAAACTTGTATAAAACTTAATGAAAACTTTAAATTTCGTCTCAAAGAAATAATTTACGTTATAGTTTTGACCAGCACTGTTTATTTCAAACGAAATTATGATTCGAAACTAATGAACTTTTATGGGGCAGATGCAAAACCACATATTACCATATAAAGCGTTGTTTTAAAGCAAAGTATTACCTTTTGCAACAAGAAATTTCACGTCAAAGAAACTGAAAACTTCGTATCCATACATAAATATCTAATTACGTATCAGTTTAGGCAAATACAGCTTATTTTAAACGATTTCTTGCTATAAACAAGAAAAATTTTATCAAGCATATTGAAAACGTCTTATTCTCGAAAATAAGAGCAAATTATGTATCAGTTTTAACAAAAGCGGATTACTCTGTTTGATTCTATGCTTAGAGTAAACTACTATAAAACGTATTGAAAACTCTATATTCAAGCTCAAAAGAACAAATTACGTTATAGTTTTGACAAAAAAAAATATTTCGGACGATTACATACTTCGAAGTAAGCAAACTTTAATTGAACATGTGCAAAAGCTAATACTTTGCTTTAAAATAATGATTTATGTGGTAATATGGTATTTTGCATCTGTCCTATAAAAGTTTACCCGTTTCGCTCCATTGAATCATTAGAAATAAATTATTTTGACACAACAACAACACAAATAATTTGTTTTTGTTTAAACTGTAACATAAGTCGCTTTTATAAAACGAACTAAGACGTTTGGCATCTGTTTAGTGAAAGTTTTCTCGTTTGGGGGCATAAAATCGTTTGAAATTAACAGTTCTGGTCAAAACTATTACGTAAATTATTTCTTTGTATCACTTTAAAGATTTGCGTTATAGTCTTGACGAGAACTGTTAATTTCAAACGATTCTATGCTTTGAAACCAGTATACTTTCATTGAACAGAGGCAAAACGTCTGATTTCGCCTTTAAAAAACGATTTATGTCACAGTTTGGATTAAAACCAATGATTTTCGTTTATTCATTGTTACAAACAAGAAACCTTACATCAAAGAAACTGAAAACCTCTTATTCAGGCCCAGAAAATCAAATTACGTTTCAGTCTGGACACAAATTGCTTATTTTAGACGATTCTTTCTTTTGAACACGAAAACTTACATTAAAAAGATTAAAAACGTCTTATTCTGGCTCAAAACTGCAAATTATGTATTACTTTGGATAAAAGCAGTTTATCCTGATTACTCCTTTGCTTAGAATAGAGCAAACTTGTATAAAACTTAATGAAAACTTTAAATTTCGTCTCAAAGAAATAATTTACGTTATAGTTTTGACCAGAACTGTTAATTTCAAACGATTTTATGCCCCCAAACGAGAAAACTTTCACTAAACAGATGCCAAACGTCTTAGTTCGTTTTATAAAAACGACATGTTACAGTTTAAACAAAAAAATTATTTTCGTTGTTGTGTCAAAATAATTTATTTTGAATGATTCAATGGAGCGAAACGAGTAAACTTTTATAGGACAGATGCAAAATACCATATTACCACATAAATCGTTATTTTAAAGCAAAGTATTAGCTTTTGCACTTGTTTAATTAAAGTTTGCTTACTTCGAAATATGTAGTCGTCCGAAATAATTTTTTTTTGTCAAAACTATAACGTAATTTGTTCTTTTGAGCTTGAATATAGAGTTTTCATTACGTTTTATAGTAGTTTACTCTACTCTAAGCATAGAATCAAACAGAGTAATCCGCTTTTGTTAAAACTGATACATAATTTGCTCTTATTTTCGAGAATAAGACATTTTCAATATGTTTGATAAAATTTTTCTTGTTTATAGCAAGGAATCGTTTAAAATAAGCTGTATTTGCCTAAACTGATACGTAATTCGATATTTGTGCATGGATACGATGTTTTCAGTTTCTTTGACGTGAAATTTCTTGTTGCAAAAGGTAATAATTTGCTTTAAAACAACGCTTTATATTGTAATATGTGGTTTTGCATCTGCCCCATAAAAGTTCATTAGTTTCGAATCATAAAATCGTTTGAAATAAACAGTGCTGGTCAAAACTATAACGTAAATTATTTCTTTGAGACGAAATTTAAAGTTTTTATTAAGTTTTATACAAGTTTACTCTATTCTAAGTAAAGGAGTAATCAGGATAAATTGCTTTTATCTAGAGTAATATATAATTTGCAGTTTTCTGCCAGAATAAGACGTTTTTAATCTTTTTAATGTAAGTTTTTGTATTCAAAACAAAGGATCGTCTAAAGTAAGCAGTTTTTGTTCAGACTGAAACGTAATTCAAATTTCTGTGCCTGAATAAGGGGTTTTCAGTTACTTTGATGTAAGGTTTCATGTTTGTAACAATGAATTAACGAAAATAATTGGTTTTTATCCAAACTGTGGCATGAATCGTTTTTAAAAGGCGAAATAAGATGTTTTTCCTCTGTACAGTGAAAGCTTACTCGTTTCAAAGCATAGAACCGTTTGAAATTAACAGCTCTCGTTAAGACTATAACGCAAATCTTTTGTTTTGTGCTAAAATAAGACGTTTTTAGTCAGTTTGATATAAGTTTTCTTGTTCAAAGCAAAATATTGTCGAAAATCAACCGTTTTTGTCTAAACTGATACAAAATTCGGTGGTTTGTGTCCGAATACAAAGTTTTCAGATTCTTTAATGTTAGGTTTGCTGCTTCTAACAAAGAATCAACGAAAATATTTTGTTTTAATACAAACTGCAATATAAAATGTCTTTATAGGACAAAACATGATGTTTGGCATCTGTTTAATACAAATTTACTCGTTTGGAAGCATAGAATCATTCCAAATAAGCTATTCTCGTCGATACTATAATGTAATTAGTATTTTGTGCTAGAATACAGCGTTTTTGTTAGATTTATTAACAATTTTGTCTATTTTAAGCAATAAAACGAATAGGATTAGCTGCCTTTATCCGAAGTGATACATAAATTGCTCTTTTATGCCAGATTAATACGTTTTTAATCTGTTCTATGTAAGTTTTCTTGTTCATAGCAAAAGATCGTCTAAAATAAGCCGTTTTTGTTTGAACTGATAAACAATTCAGACTGAGACTCAACAAAAATTATTTGTTTTAATCCAAACTGATACTTTTTGACCCTATAAGAGTCCTATAAGAGTCCGAGATACGCCGATCTCGTCAAGTCTATAACGTAATTCGTTTTTTTGTGTCAGAATACGACGTTTTCTGTCTGTTTAATATAAGTTTTTAATAATAATAATAATAACAATAATAATAATAATAATAATAATAATAATAATAATAATAATAATAGTAATAATAATAATAATATTAATAATAATAATAATGAAAAAATGAAAATAATAATAGTAATAAAAGTAAGCTTAGTTTTCTAAGCAAAAATGAAGCTTATTTTGTGTGTTATATGAGCGTTTTCTCATTTCTATGCAAGAAATTATCTGTGATCTGTGTTTTTAGGCAAGAAATTGAATAAAATTAATAACTCATTTTAAAACTGGTATAAAAACATTTACTATACAAAAGTTAATAATAATAATAATAATAATAATAATAATAATAATAGTAATAATAATAATAATAATAATAGTAATAATAATAATAATAGTAATAATAATAATAATAATAATAATAGTAATAATAATAATAATAATAATAATAATAATAATAATAGTAATAAAAGAAATAATAATAATAATAATAATAATAATAATGATAATAATACTTATAATAATGAATTTCTTTCTAAATTAAAGCTTAGTTTTTCTAAGCAAAAATGATGCTTATTTTGTGTGTTATGAGCGTTTTCTCATTTCTATGCAAGAGATCATCTGTGATCTGTGTTTTTAGGCAAGAAATTGAATAAAATTAATAACTCATTTTAAAACTGGTATAAAAACATTTACTATACAAAAGTTAATAATAATAATAATAATAATAATAATAATAATAATAATAATAATAATAGTAATAAAAGAAACAATAATAATAATAATAATAATAATAATAATAATAATGATAATAATACTTATAATAATAAATTTTTTTCTAAATTAAAGCTTAGTTTTTCTAAGCAAAAATGATGCTTATTTTGTGTTATCTGAGCGTTTTCTCATTTCTATGCAAGAGATCATCTGTGATCTGTGTTTTTAGGCAAGAAATTGTCTAAAATTAATAACTCATTTTAAAACTGTTATAAAAACAATTACTATACAAAAGTTATAATCGGTCTTTAACAATAATAATAATAATAATAATAATAATAATAATAATAATAATAATAATAATAATAATAATAATAGTAATAATAATAATAAAAATAATAGTAATAATAATAATAATAATAAAAATAAAAATAATAATAGTAGTAAAAGTAAGCTTAGTTTTCTAAGCCAAAATGAAGCTTATTTTGTGTTATATGAGCGTTTTCTCATTTCTATGCAAAAGATCATGTGTGATCTGTGTTTTAAGTTGTGTCAGAATACGACGTTTTCTGTCTGTTTAATATAAGTTTTTAATAATAATAATAATAATAATAATAATAATAATAATAATAATAATAATAATAATAATAATAATAATAATAATAATAATAATAATAATAATAATAATAATAATAATAATAACAATAATAATAATAATAATAATAGTAATAGTAACAAAAGTAATAATAATAATAATACTTTTAAAAAGGAAAAATGAAGCTTATTTTGTGTGTTACATGAGCGTTTTCTCATTTTTATGCAAAAGATCATGTGTGATCTGTGTTTTTAGGCAATCTAAGCCATTTTATAGTTTTTAATATTTAACAAAAATTTGCTTTAAAATAAAATGTTTGAAAAACTGAAATTAAACTAATTTAATTGTGTCTAACACTTTAGTAGAGAAAAAAGAAGAAGACATAAAAGTCACTAAAGGTTTCAAAGTTGTCTTTAATCGTCATATTAATAACAATAACATTAATAATAATAATACTAATAGTACTAAATTTGCTTATATGCAAACGCTTAATTAAGGTAACAGTGTTTTGGTTTCTTGCTCATATCTCGAAAACAGTTACTCCTATCAATTTTTATCTTTTTACTAAAATTCAAGCTGATAAAATTTCCTACAAAATAGTTATTTGCATTTTTTATGTAGGACTAACCATAAGCGAGATATAAAATTGAAAATAATTAATATTTAAAAAAGAAGTGCTTTAACAGAAAATGTCTTGTGATTTAAAATACACTTCATTTATTAGGTCCAATACTTTATTAAAAAAAAAAGGGGGTGACATATAAGTCACTGAAGTCTTCAGAGTCGATTTTAAATGCTGCATTTTCGTCTTCGTCTCAAACATTGAAAACTGAATTACATTTTTGTTCTGAAACGGTAACAGTTTTTACTTTGGTTTTTTGCTTATATCTCGAAAACAGTTACTCCTATCAATTTTTATCTTTCATTCAAAATTAAAGCTGATAACATTTCCTACAAAATAGTTATTTGCATTTTTCTTGTAGGACCAACCATAAGCGAGTTATAAAGTTGGATATAAATAATATTTAACAAAAACTTGCTTAAAAATAAAATGTTTGAAATACTGAAATTAAACTAAATTAATTGTGTCTAACACTTTAGTAGAGAAAAAAGAAAAAGACATAAAAGTCACCAAAGTCTTCAGAATCGTTTTTAGTCGTCATATTAATAACAATAACATTAATAATAATAATACTAATAGTACTAAATCTGCTTATATGCAAGCGCTTTATTAAGGTAACAGTTTTTTGGTTTCTTGCTTATATCTCGAAAACAGTTACTCCTATGAATTTTTGTCTTTCTTTCAAAATTAAAGCTGATAAAATATTCTACAAAATAGTTATTTGCATTTTTCTTGTAGGACCAACCATAAGCGAGTTATAGAGTTGGATATAAATAATATTTAACAAAAATTTGCTTTAAAATAAAATGTTTGAAAAACTGAAATTAAACTAATTTAACTGTGTCTAACACTTTAGTAGAGAAAAAAGGAAAAAACATAAAAGTCACTAAAGGTTTCAGAGTTGTCTTTAGTTGTCATATTAATAACAACAACATTAATAATAATAATACTAATAGTACTAAATTTGCTTATATGCAAACGCTTAATTAAGGTAACAGTGTTTTGGTTTCTTGCTTATATCTTGAAAACAGTTACTCCTATCAATTTTTATCTTTTTACTAAAATTCAAGCTGATAAAATTTCCTACAAAATAGTTATTTGCATTTTTCATGTAGGACTAACCATAAGCGAGATATATGATTAAAAATAATTAATATTTAAAAAAAAAGTGCTTTAACAGAAAATGTCTTGTGATTTAAAATACACTTAATTTATTAGGTCCAATACTTTATTAAAAAAAAAAGGGGGTGACATATAAGTCACTGAAGTCTTCAGAGTCGATTTTAAATGCTGCATTTTCGTCTTCGTCTCAAACATTGAAAACTGAATTACATTTTTGTTCTGAAACGGTAACAGTTTTTACTTTGGTTTTTTGCTTATATCTCGAAAACAGTTACTCCTATCAATTTTTATCTTTCTTTCAAAATTAAAGCTGATAACATTTCCTACAAAATAGTTATTTGCATTTTTCTTGTAGGACCAACCATTAGCGAGTTATAAAGTTGGATATAAATAATATTTAACAAAAACTTGCTTAAAAATAAAATGTTTGAAATACTGAAATTAAACTAAATTAATTGTGTCTAACACTTTAGTAGAGAAAAAAGAAAAAGACATAAAAGTCACCAAAGTCTTCAGAATCGTTTTTAGTCGTCATATTAATAACAATAACATTAATAACAATAATACTAATAGTACTAAATCTGCTTATATGCAAGCGCTTTATTAAGGTAACAGTTTTTTGGTTTCTTGCTTATATCTCGAAAACAGTTACTCCTATGAATTTTTGTCTTTCTTTCAAAATTAAAGCTGATAAAATATTCTACAAAATAGTTATTTGCATTTTTCTTGTAGGACCAACCATAAGCGAGTTATAGAGTTGGATATAAATAATATTTAACAAAAATTTGCTTTAAAATAAAATGTTTGAAAAACTGAAATTAAACTAATTTAACTGTGTCTAACACTTTAGTAGAGAAAAAAGGAAAAAACATAAAAGTCACTAAAGGTTTCAGAGTTGTCTTTAGTTGTCATATTAATAACAACAACATTAATAATAATAATACTAATAGTACTAAATTTGCTTATATGCAAACGCTTAATTAAGGTAACAGTGTTTTGGTTTCTTGCTTATATCTTGAAAACAGTTACTCCTATCAATTTTTATCTTTTTACTAAAATTCAAGCTGATAAAATTTCCTACAAAATAGTTATTTGCATTTTTCATGTAGGACTAACCATAAGCGAGATATATGATTAAAAATAATTAATATTTAAAAAAAAAGTGCTTTAACAGAAAATGTCTTGTGATTTAAAATACACTTAATTTATTAGGTCCAATACTTTATTAAAAAAAAAAGGGGGTGACATATAAGTCACTGAAGTCTTCAGAGTCGATTTTAAATGCTGCATTTTCGTCTTCGTCTCAAACATTGAAAACTGAATTACATTTTTGTTCTGAAACGGTAACAGTTTTTACTTTGGTTTTTTGCTTATATCTCGAAAACAGTTACTCCTATCAATTTTTATCTTTCTTTCAAAATTAAAGCTGATAACATTTCCTACAAAATAGTTATTTGCATTTTTCTTGTAGGACCAACCATAAGCGAGTTATAAAGTTAGATATAAATAATATTTAACAAAAACTTGCTTAAAAATAAAATGTTTGAAATACTGAAATTAAACTAAATTAATTGTGTCTAACACTTTAGTAGAGAAAAAAGAAAAAGACATAAAAGTCACCAAAGTCTTCAGAATCGTTTTTAGTCGTCATATTAATAACAATAACATTAATAATAATAATACTAATAGTACTAAATCTGCTTATATGCAAGCGCTTTATTAAGGTAACTGTTTTTTGGTTTCTTACTTATATCTCGAAAACAGTTACTCCTATGAATTTTTGTCTTTCTTTCAAAATTAAAGCTGATAAAATATTCTACAAAATAGTTATTTGCATTTTTCTTGTAGAACCAACCATAAGCGAGTTATAGAGTTGGATATAAATAATATTTAACAAAAATTTGCTTTAAAATAAAATGTTTGAAAAACTGAAATTAAACTAATTTAACTGTGTCTAACACTTTAGTAGAGAAAAAAGGAAAAGACATAAAAGTCACTAAAGGTTTCAGAGTTGTCTTTAGTTGTCATATTAATAACAATAACATTAATAATAATAATACTAATAGTACTAAATTTGCTTATATGCAAACGCTTAATTAAGGTAACAGTGTTTTGGTTTCTTGCTTATATCTCGAAAACAGTTACTCCTATCAATTTTTATCTTTTTACTAAAATTCAAGCTGATAAAATTTCCTACAAAATAGTTATTTGCATTTTTCATGTAGGACTGACCATAAGCGAGATATATGATTGAAAATAATTAATATTTAAAAAAAAAGTGCTTTAACAGAAAATGTCTTGTGATTTAAAATACACTTAATTTATTGGGTCCAATACTTTATTAGAAGAAAAAGGAAGTGACATAAAAGTCACTGAAGTCTTCAGAGTCGTTTTCAAATGCTGCATTTTCGTCTTCGTCTCAAACATTGAAAACTGAATTACATTTTTGTTCTGAAACGGTAACAGTTTTTACTTTGGTTTTTTGCTTATATCTCGAAAACAGTTACTCCTATCAATTTTTATCTTTTTTTCAAAATAAAAGCTGATAACATTTCCTACAAAATAGTTATTTGCATTTTTCTTGTAGGACCAACCATAAGCGAGTTATAAAGTTGGATATAAATAATATTTAACAAAAACTTGCTTAAAAATAAAATGTTTGAAATACTGAAATTAAACTAAATTAATTGTGTCTAACACTTTAGTAGAGAAAAAAGAAAAAGACATAAAAGTCACCAAAATCTTCAGAATCGTTTTTAGTCGTCATATTAATAACAATAACATTAATAATAATAATACTAATAGTACTAAATCTGCTTATATGCAAGCGCTTTATTAAGGTAACAGTTTTTTGGTTTCTTGCTTATATCTCGAAAACAGTTACTCCTATGAATTTTTGTCTTTCTTTCAAAATTAAAGCTGATAAAATATTCTACAAAATAGTTATTTGCATTTTTCTTGTAGGACCAACCATAAGCGAGTTATAGAGTTGGATATAAATAATATTTAACAAAAATCTGCTTTAAAATAAAATGTTTGAAAAACTGAAATTAAACTAATTTAACTGTGTCTAACACTTTAGTAGAGAAAAAAGGAAAAGACATAAAAGTCACTAAAGGTTTCAGAGTTGTCTTTAGTTGTCATATTAATAACAATAACATTAATAATAATAATACTAATAGTACTAAATTTGCTTATATGCAAACGCTTAATTAAGGTAACAGTGTTTTGGTTTCTTGCTTATATCTCGAAAACAGTTACTCCTATCAATTTTTATCTTTTTACTAAAATTCAAGCTGATAAAATTTCCTACAAAATAGTTATTTGCATTTTTTATGTAGGACTAACCATAAGCGAGATATATGATTGAAAATAATTAATATTTAAAAAAAAAGTGCTTTAACAGAAAATGTCTTGTGATTTAAAATACACTTAATTTATTGGGTCCAATACTTTATTAGAAGAAAAAGGAAGTGACATAAAAGTCACTGAAGTCTTCAGAGTCGTTTTTAAATGCTGCAGTTTCGTCTTCGTCTCAAACATTGAAAACCGAATTACATTTTTGTTCAGTAACAGTCACAGTTTTCTTATTGGTTTTTTGCTTATATCTCGAAAACAGTTACTCCTATCAATTTTTATCTTTTTTTCAAAATTAAAGCTGATAAAATTTCCTACAAAATAGTTATTAGCGTTTTTCTTGTAGGACCAACCATAAGCGAGTTATAGAGTTGGATATAAATAATATTTAACAAAAATTTGCATTAAAATAAAATGTTTGAAAAACTGAAATTAAACTAATTTAATTGTGTCTAACACTTTAGTAGAGGAAAAAGAAGAAGACATAAAAGTCACTAAAGGTTTCAAAGTTGTCTTTAATCGTAATATTAATAACAATAACATTAATAATAATAATACTAATAGTACTAAATTTGCTTATATGCAAACGCTTAATTAAGGTAACAGTGTTTTGGTTTCTTGCTTATATCTCGAAAACAGTTACTCCTATCAATTTTTATCTTTTTACTAAAATTAAAGCTGATAAAATTTCCTACAAAATAGTTAATTGCATTTTTAATGAAGGACTAACCATAAGCGAGATATAAGTTTGAAAATAATTAAAATTTAAAAAAAAAGTGCTTCAACAGAAAATGTCTTGTGATTTAAAATACACTTAATTTATTGGGTCCAATACTTTATTAGAAGAAAAAAGAGGTGACAGAACGGTCACTGAAGTCTTTAGAGTCTTTTGTAAATGCTGCATTTTCGTCTTCGTCTCAAACATTGAAAACTGAATTACATTTTTGTTCAGTAACTGTTACAGTTTTCTTATTGGTTTTTTGCTTATATCTCGAAGACAGTTACTCCTATCAATTTTTATCTTTCTTTTAAAATTAAAGCTGATAAAGCTTCCTACAAAATAGTTGTTTGCATTTTTCTTGTAGGACCAACCATAAGCGAGTTATAGAGTTGGATATAAATAATATTTAACAAAAATTTGCTTTAAATAAAATGTTTGAAAAACCGAAATTAAACTAAATTAATTGAGTCTAACACTTTAGTAGAGAAAAAAGAAAAAGACATAAAAGTCACCAAAGTCTTCAAAATCGTTTTTAGTCGTCATATTAATAACAATAACATTAATAATAATAATACTAATAGTACTAAATCTGCTTATTTGCAAGCGCTTTATTAAGGTAACAGTTTTTTGGTTTCTTGCTTATATCTCGAAAACAGTTACTCCTATCAATTTTTATCTTTTTTTCAAAATTAAAGCTGATAAAATTTCCTACAAAATAGTTATTTGCATTTTTCTTGTAGGACCAACCATAAGCGAGTTATAGAGTTGGATATAAATAATATTTAACAAAAATTTTCTTTAAAATAAAATGTTTGAAAAACTGAAATTAAACTAATTTAATTGTGTCTAACACTTTAGTTGAGGAAAAAGAAGAAGACATAAAAGTCACTAAAGGTTTCAAAGTTGTCTTTAATCGTCATATTAATAACAATAACATTAATAATAATAATACTAATAGTACTAAATTTGCTTATATGCAAACGCTTAATTAAGGTAACAGTGTTTTGGTTTCTTGCTCATATCTCGAAAACAGTTACTCCTATCAATTTTTATCTTTTTACTAAAATTCAAGCTGATAAAATTTCCTACAAAATAATTAAGCAAGAAACCAAAAAACTGTTACCTTAATAAAACGCTTGCATATAAGCAGATTTAGTACTATTAGTATTATTATTATTAATGTTATTGTTATTAATATGACGACTAAAAACGATTCTGAAGACTTTGGTGACTTTTATGTCTTTTTCTTTTTTCTCTACTAAAGTGTTAGACACAATTAATTTAGTTTAATTTCAGTATTTCAAACATTTTATTTTTAAGCAAGTTTTTGTTAAATATTATTTATATCCAACTTTATAACTCGCTTATGGTTGGTCCCACAAGAAAAATGTAAATAACTATTTTGTAGGAAATGTTATCAGCTTTAATTTTAAAAGAAAGATAAAAATTGATAGGAGTAACTGTTTTCGAGATATGAGCAAGAAACCAAAACACTGTTTCCTTAATTAAGCGTTTGCATATAAGCAAATTTAGTACTATTAGTATTATTATTATTAATGTTATTGTTATTAATATGACGATTAAAGACAACTTTGAAACCTTTAGTGACTTTTATGTCTTCTTCTTTTTCCTCTACTAAAGTGTTAGACACAATTAAATTAGTTTAATTTCAGTTTTTCAAACATTTTATTTTAAAGCAAATTTTTGTTAAATATTATTTATATCCAACTCTATAACTCGCTTATGGTTGGTCCTACAAGAAAAATGCAAATAACTATTTTGTTGGAAATTTTATCAGCTTTAATTTTGACAGAAAGATAAAAATTGATAGGAGTAACTGTTTTCGAGATATAAGCAAAAAACCAATAAGAAAACTGTAACTGTTACTGAACAAAAATGTAATTCAGTTTTCAATGTTTGAGACGAAGACGAAACTGCAGCATTTAAAAACGACTCTGAAGACTTCAGTGACTTTTATGTCACTTCCTTTTTCTTCTAATAAAGTATTGGACCCAATAAATTAAGTGTATTTTAAATCACAAGACATTTTCTGTTAAAGCACTTTTTTTTTAAATATTAATTATTTTCAATCATATATCTCGCTTATGGTTAGTCCTACATGAAAAATGCAAATAACTATTTTATAGGAAATTTTATCAGCTTGAATTTTAGTAAAAAGATAAAAATTGATAGGAGTAACTGTTTTCGAGATATAAGCAAGAAACCAAAACACTGTTACCTTAATTAAGCGTTTGCATATAAGCAAATTTAGTACTATTAGTATTATTATTATGAATGTTATTGTTATTAATATGACAACTAAAGACAACTCTGAAACCTTTAGTGACTTTTATGTCTTTTTCTTTTTCCTCTACTAAAGTGTTAGACACAATTAAATTAGTTTAATTTCAGTTTTTCAAACATTTTATTTTAAAGCAAATTTTTGTTAAAAAGTATTTATATCCAACCCTATAACTCGCTTATGGTTGGTCCTACAAGAAAAATGCAAATAACTATTTTGTAGGAAATTTTATCAGCTTTAATTTTGAAAATAAGACAAAAATTCATAGGAGTAACTGTTTTCGAGATATAAGCAAGAAACCAAAAAACTGTTACCTTAATAAAGCGCTTGCATATAAGCAGATTTAGTACTATTAGTATTATTATTATTAATGTTATTGTTATTAATATGACGACTAAAAACGATTCTGAAGACTTTGGTGACTTTTATGTCTTTTTCTTTTTTCTCTACTAAAGTGTTAGACACAATTAATTTAGTTTAATTTCAGTATTTCAAACATTTTATTTTTAAGCAAGTTTTTGTTAAATATTATTTATATCCAACTTTATAACTCGCTTATGGTTGGTCCCACAAGAAAAATGCAAATAACTATTTTGTAGGAGATGTTATCAGCTTTAATTTTGAAAGAAAGATAAAAATTGATAGGAGTAACTGTTTTCGAGATATGAGCAAGAAACCAAAACACTGTTACCTTAATTAAGCGTTTGCATATAAGCAAATTTAGTACTATTAGTATTATTATTATTAATGTTATTGTTATTAATATGACGATTAAAGACAACTTTGAAACCTTTAGTGACTTTTATGTCTTCTTCTTTTTCCTCTACTAAAGTGTTAGACACAATTAAATTAGTTTAATTTCAGTTTTTCAAACATTTTATTTTAAAGCAAATTTTTGTTAAATATTATTTATATCCAACTCTATAACTCGCTTATGGTTGGTCCTACAAGAAAAATGCAAATATTTATTTTGTAGGAAATTTTATCAGCTTTAATTTTGACAGAAAGATAAAAATTGATAGGAGTAACTGTTTTCGAGATATAAGCAAAAAACCAATAAGAAAACTGTGACTGTTACTGAACAAAAATGTAATTCAGTTTTCAATGTTTGAGACGAAGACGAAACTGCAGCATTTAAAAACGACTCTGAAGACTTCAGTGACTTTTATGTCACTTCCTTTTTCTTCTAATAAAGTATTGGACCCAATAAATTAAGTGTATTTTAAATCACAAGACATTTTCTGTTAAAGCACTTTTTTTTTAAATATTAATTATTTTCAATCATATATCTCGCTTATGGTTAGTCCTACATGAAAAATGCAAATAACTATTTTATAGGAAATTTTATCAGCTTGAATTTTAGTAAAAAGATAAAAATTGATAGGAGTAACTGTTTTCGAGATATAAGCAAGAAACCAAAACACTGTTACCTTAATTAAGCGTTTGCATATAAGCAAATTTAGTACTATTAGTATTATTATTATTAATGTTATTGTTATTAATATGACAACTAAAGACAACTCTGAAACCTTTAGTGACTTTTATGTTTTTTCCTTTTTCCTCTACTAAAGTGTTAGACACAATTAGATTAGTTTAATTTCAGTTTTTCAAACATTTTATTTTAAAGCAAATTTTTGTTAAAAATTATTTATATCCAACTCTATAACTCGCTTATGGTTGGTCCTACAAGAAAAATGCAAATAACTATTTTGTAGGAAATTTTATCAGCTTTAATTTTGAAAAAAAGACAAAAATTCATAGGAGTAACTGTTTTCGAGATATAAGCAAGAAACCAAAAAACTGTTACCTTAATAAAGCGCTTGCATATAAGCAGATTTAGTACTATTAGTATTATTATTATTAATGTTATTGTTATTAATATGACGACTAAAAACGATTCTGAAGACTTTGGTGACTTTTATGTCTTTTTCTTTTTTCTCTACTAAAGTGTTAGACACAATTAATTTAGTTTAATTTCAGTATTTCAAACATTTTATTTTTAAGCAAGTTTTTGTTAAATATTATTTATATCCAACTTTATAACTCGCTTATGGTTGGTGCTACAAGAAAAATGCAAATAACTATTTTGTAGGAAATGTTATCAGCTTTAATTTTGAAAGAAAGATAAAAATTGATAGGAGTAACTGTTTTCGAGATATAAGCAAAAAACCGATGTAAAAACTGTTACCGTTTCAGAACAAAAATGTAATTCAGTTTTCAATGTTTGAGACGAAGACGAAAATGCAGCATTTAAAATCGACTCTGAAGACTTCAGTGATTTATATGTCACCTCCTTTTTTTCTAATAAAGTATTGGACCTAATAAATTAAGTGTATTTTAAATCACAAGACATTTTCTGTTAAAGCACT
This sequence comes from Tribolium castaneum, assembly GCF_031307605.1. Lineage (NCBI taxonomy): Eukaryota > Metazoa > Arthropoda > Insecta > Coleoptera > Tenebrionidae > Tribolium > Tribolium castaneum. Next base: position 838,763 of record NW_026986637.1, on the reverse strand, counting down.
TCTTTTTTAAATATTAATTATTTTCAATCTTATATCTCGCTTATGGTTAGTCCTACATAAAAAATGCAAATAATTATTTTGTAGGAAATTTTATCAGCTTGAATTTTAGTAAAAAGATAAAAGTTGATAGGAGTAACTGTTTTCGAGATATGAGCAAGAAACCAAAACACTGTTACCTTAATTAAGCGTTTGCATATTAGCAAATTTAGTACTATTAGTATTATTATTATTAATGTTATTGTTATTAATATGACTATTAAAGACAACTTTGAAACCTTTAGTGACTTTTATGTCTTCTTCTTTTTCCTCTACTAAAGTGTTAGACACAATTAAATTAGTTTAATTTCAGTTTTTCAAACATTTTATTTTAAAGCAAATTTTTGTTAAATATTATTTATATCCAACTCTATAACTCGCTTATGGTTGGTCGTACAAGAAAAATGCAAATAACTATTGTGTAGGAAATTTTATCAGCTTTAATTTTGAAAGAAAGATAAAAATTGATAGGAGTAACTGTTTTTGAGATATAAGCAAAAAACCAATAAGAAAACTGTGACTGTTACTGAACAAAAATGTAATTCGGTTTTCAATGTTTGAGACGAAGACGAAACTGCAGCATTTAAAAACGACTCTGAAGACTTCAGTGACTTTTATGTCACTTCCTTTTTCTTCTAATAAAGTATTGGACCCAATAAATTAAGTGTATTTTAAATCACAAGACATTTTCTGTTAAAGCACTTTTTTTTTTAAATATTAATTATTTTCAATCATATATCTCGCTTATGGTTAGTCCTACATGAAAAATGCAAATAACTATTTTTTAGGAAATTCTATCAGCTTGAATTTTAGTAAAAAGATAAAAATTGATAGGAGTAACTGTTTTCGAGATATAAGCAAGAAACCAAAACACTGTTACCTTAATTAAGCGTTTGCATATAAGCAAATTTAGAACTATTAGTATTATTATTATTAATGTTATTGTTATTAATATGACAACTAAAGACAACTCTGAAACCTTTAGTGACTTTTATGTCTTTTCGTTTTTTCTCTACTAAAGTGTTAGACACAGTAAAATTAGTTTAATTTCAGTTTTTCAAACATTTTATTTTAAAGCAAATTTTTGTTAAATATTATTTATATCCAACTCTATAACTCGCTTATGGTTGGTCCTACAAGAAAAATGCAAATAACTATTTTGTAGAATATTTTATCAGCTTTAATTTTGAAAGAAAGACAAAAATTCATAGGAGTAACTGTTTTCGAGATATAAGCAAGAAACCAAAAAACTGTTACCTTAATAAAGCGCTTGCATATAAGCAGATTTAGTACTATTAGTATTATTATTATTAATGTTATTGTTATTAATATGACGACTAAAAACGATTCTGAAGACTTTGGTGACTTTTATGTCTTTTTCTTTTTTCTCTACTAAAGTGTTAGACACAATTAATTTAGTTTAATTTCAGTATTTCAAACATTTTATTTTTAAGCAAGTTTTTGTTAAATATTATTTATATCCAACTTTATAACTCGCTTATGGTTGGTCCTACAAGAAAAATGCAAATAACTATTTTGTAGGAAATGTTATCAGCTTTAATTTTGAAAAAAAGATAAAAATTGATAGGAGTAACTGTTTTCGAGATATAAGCAAAAAACCAAAGTAAAAACTGTTACCGTTTCAGAACAAAAATGTAATTCAGTTTTCAATGTTTGAGACGAAGACGAAAATGCAGCATTTAAAATCGACTCTGAAGACTTCAGTGACTTATATGTCACCCCCTTTTTTTTTAATAAAGTATTGGACCTAATAAATTAAGTGTATTTTAAATCACAAGACATTTTCTGTTAAAGCACTTCTTTTTTAAATATTAATTATTTTCAATCTTATATCTCGCTTATGGTTAGTCCTACATAAAAAATGCAAATAACTATTTTGTAGAAAATTTTATCAGCTTAAATTTTAGTAAAAAAATAAAAATTGATAGGAGTAACTGTTTTCGAGATATGAGCAAGAAACCAAAACACTGTTACCTTAATTAAGCGTTTGCATATAAGCAAATTTAGTACTATTAGTATTATTATTATTAATGTTATTGTTATTAATATGACGATTAAAGACAACTTTGAAACCTTTAGTGACTTTTATGTTTTCTTCTTTTTCCTCTACTAAAGTGTTAGACACAATTAAATTAGTTTAATTTCAGTTTTTCAAACATTTTATTTTAAAGCAAATTTTTGTTAAATATTATTTATATCCAATTCTATAACTCGCTTATGGTTGGTCCTACAAGAAAAATGCAAATAACTATTTTGTAGGAAATTTTATCAGCTTTAATTTTGACAAAAAGATAAAAATTGATAGGAGTAACTGTTTTCGAGATATAAGCAAAAAACCAATAAGAAAACTGTGACTGTTACTGAACAAAAATGTAATTCAGTTTTCAATGTTTGAGACGAAGACGAAACTGCAGCATTTAAAAACGACTCTGAAGACTTCAGTGACTTTTATGTCACTTCCTTTTTCTTCTAAAAAAGTATTGGACCCAATAAATTAAGTGTATTTTAAATCACAAGACATTTTCTGTTAAAGCACTTTTTTTTTAAATATTAATTATTTTCAATCATATATCTCGCTTATGGTTAGTCCTACATGAAAAATGCAAATAACCATTTTGTAGGAAATTTTATCAGCTTGAATTTTAGTAAAAAGATAAAAATTGATAGGAGTAACTGTTTTCGAGATATAAGCAAGAAACCAAAACACTGTTACCTTAATTAAGCGTTTGCATATAAGCAAATTTAGTACTATTAGTATTATTATTATTAATGTTATTGTTATTAATATGACAACTAAAGACAACTCTGAAACCTTTAGTAACTTTTATGTCTTTTCCTTTTTCCTCTACTAAAGTGTTAGACACAGTTAAATTAGTTTAATTTCAGTTTTTCAAACATTTTATATTAAAGCAAATTTTTGTTAAATATTATTTATATCCAACTCTATAACTCGTTTATGGTTGGTCCTACAAGAAAAATGCAAATAACTATTTTGTAGGAAATTTTATCAGCTTTAATTTTGAAAAAAAGACAAAAATTCATAGGAGTAACTGTTTTCGAGATATAAGCAAGAAACCAAAAAACTGTTACCTTAATAAAGCGCTTGCATATAAGCAGATTTAGTACTATTAGTATTATTATTATTAATGTTATTGTTATTAATATGACGACTAAAAACGATTCTGAAGACTTTGGTGACTTTTATGTCTTTTTCTTTTTTCTCTACTAAAGTGTTAGACACAATTAATTTAGTTTAATTTCAGTATTTCAAACATTTTATTTTTAAGCAAGTTTTTGTTAAATATTATTTATATCCAACTTTATAACTCGCTTATGGTTTGTCTTACAAGAAAAATGCAAATAACTATTTTGTAGGAAATGTTATCAGCTTTAATTTTGAAAGAAAGATAAAAATTGATAGGAGTAACTGTTTTCGAGATATAAGCAAAAAACCAAAGTAAAAACTGTTACCGTTTCAGAACAAAAATATAATTCAGTTTTCAATGTTTGAGACGAAGACGAAAATGCAGCATTTAAAATCGACTCTGAAGACTTCAGTGACTTATATGTCACCCCCTTTTTTTCTAATAAAGTATTGGACCTAATAAATTAAGTGTATTTTAAATCACAAGACATTTTCTGTTAAAGCACTTCTTTTTTAAATATTAATTATTTTCAATCTTATATCTCGCTTATGGTTAGTCCTACATAAAAAATGCAAATAATTATTTTGTAGGAAATTTTATCAGCTTGAATTTTAGTAAAAAGATAAAAGTTGATAGGAGTAACTGTTTTCGAGATATGAGCAAGAAACCAAGACACTGTTACCTTAATTAAGCGTTTGCATATAAGCAAATTTAGTACTATTAGTATTATTATTATTAATGTTATTGTTATTAATATGACGATTAAAGACAACTTTGAAACCTTTAGTGACTTTTATGTCTTCTTCTTTTTCCTCTACTAAAGTGTTAGACACAATTAAATTAGTTTAATTTCAGTTTTTCAAACATTTTATTTTAAAGCAAATTGTTGTTAAATATTATTTATATCCAACTCTATAACTCGCTTATGGTTGGTCCTACAAGAAAAATGCAAATAACTATTTTGTAGGAAATTTTATCAGCTTTAATTTTGAAAAAAAGTTAAAAATTGATAGGAGTAACTGTTTTCGAGATATAAGCAAGAAACCAAAAAACTGTTACCTTAATAAAGCGCTTGCATATAAGCAGATTTAGTACTATTAGTATTATTATTATTAATGTTATTGTTATTAATATGACGACTAAAAACGATTCTGAAGACTTTGGTGACTTTTATGTCTTTTTCTTTTTTCTCTACTAAAGTGTTAGACTCAATTAATTTAGCTTAATTTCGGTTTTTCAAACATTTTATTTAAAGCAAATTTTTGTTAAATATTATTTATATCCAACTCTATAACTCGCTTATGGTTGGTCCTACAAGAAAAATGCAAACAACTATTTTGTAGGAAGCTTTATCAGCTTTAATTTTAAAAGAAAGATAAAAATTGATAGGAGTAACGTTTTCGAGATATAAGCAAAAAACCAATAAGAAAACTGTTACAGTTACTGAACAAAAATGTAATTCAGTTTTCAATGTTTGAGACGAAGACGAAAATGCAGCATTTACAAACGACTCTAAAGACTTCAGTGACCTTTCTGTCACCTCTTTTTTCTTCTAATAAAGTATTGGACCCAATAAATTAAGTGTATTTTAAATCACAAGACATTTTCTGTTGAAGCACTTTTTTTTAAATTTTAATTATTTTCAAACTTATATCTTGCTTATGGTTAGTCCTACATTAAAAATGCAATTAACTATTTTGTAGGAAATTTTATCAGCTTTAATTTTAGTAAAAAGATAAAAATTGATAGGTGTAACTGTTTTCGAGATATAAGCAAGAAACCAAAACACTGTTACCTTAATTAAGCGTTTGCATATAAGCAAATTTAGTACTATTAGTATTATTATTATTAATGTTATTGTTATTAATATTACGATTAAAGACAACTTTGAAACCTTTAGTGACTTTTATGTCTTCTTCTTTTTCCTCTACTAAAGTGTTAGACACAATTAAATTAGTTTAATTTCAGTTTTTCAAACATTTTATTTTAAAGCAAATTTTTGTTAAATATTATTTATATCCAACTCTATAACTCGCTTATGGTTGGTCCTACAAGAAAAATGCAAATAACTATTTTGTAGGAAGCTTTATCAGCTTTAATTTTAAAAGAAAGATAAAAATTGATAGAAGTAACTGTTTTCGAGATATAAGCAAAAAACCAATAAGAAAACTGTAACAGTTACTGAACAAAAATGTAATTCAGTTTTCAATGTTTGAGACGAAGACGAAAATGCAGCATTTACAAACGACTCTAAAGACTTCAGTGACCTTTCTGTCACCTCTTTCTTCTTCTAATAAAGTATTGGACCCAATAAATTAAGTGTATTTTAAATCACAAGACATTTTCTGTTGAAGCACTTTTTTTTAAATTTTAATTATTTTCAATCTTATATCTCGCTTATGGTTAGTCCTACATTAAAAATGCAATTAACTATTTTGTAGGAAATTTTATCAGCTTTAATTTTAGTAAAAAGATAAAAATTGATAGGAGTAACTGTTTTCGAGATATAAGCAAGAAACCAAAACACTGTTACCTTAATTAAGCGTTTGCATATAAGCAAATTTAGTACTATTAGTATTATTATTATTAATGTTATTGTTATTAATATTACGATTAAAGACAACTTTGAAACCTTTAGTGACTTTTATGTCTTCTTCTTTTTCCTCTACTAAAGTGTTAGACACAATTAAATTAGTTTAATTTCAGTTTTTCAAACATTTTATTTTAAAGCAAATTTTTGTTAAATATTATTTATATCCAACTCTATAACTCGCTTATGGTTGGTCCTACAAGAAAAATGCAAATAACTATTTTGTAGGAAATTTTATCGGCTTTAATTTTGAAAAAAAGATAAAAATTGATAGGAGTAACTGTTTTCGAGATATAAGCAAAAAACCAATAAGAAAACTGTGACTGTTACTGAACAAAAATGTAATTCGGTTTTCAATGTTTGAGACGAAGACGAAACTGCAGCATTTAAAAACGACTCTGAAAACTTCAGTGACTTTTATGTCACTTCCTTTTTCTTCTAATAAAGTATTGGACCCAATAAATTAAGTGTATTTTAAATCACAAGACATTTTCTGTTAAAGCACTTTTTTTTTAAATATTAATTATTTTCAATCATATATCTCGCTTATGGTTAGTCCTACATGAAAAATGCAAATAACTATTTTGTAGGAAATTTTATCAGCTTGAATTTTAGTAAAAAGATAAAAATTGATAGGAGTAACTGTTTTCGAGATATAAGCAAGAAACCAAAACACTGTTACCTTAATTAAGCGTTTGCATATAAGCAAATTTAGTACTATTAGTATTATTATTATTAATGTTATTGTTATTAATATGACAACTAAAGACAACTCTGAAACCTTTAGTGACTTTTATGTCTTTTCCTTTTTTCTCTACTAAAGTGTTAGACACAGTTAAATTAGTTTAATTTCAGTTTTTCAAACATTTTATTTTAAAGCAAATTTTTGTTAAATATTATTTATATCCAACTCTATAACTCGCTTATGGTTGATCCTACAAAAAAAATGCAAATAACTATTTTGTAGAATATTTTATCAGCTTTAATTTTGAAAGAAAGACAAAAATTCATAGGAGTAACTGTTTTCGAGATATAAGCAAGAAACCAAAAAACTGTTACCTTAATAAAGCGCTTGCATATAAGCAGATTTAGTACTATTAGTATTATTATTATTAATGTTATTGTTATTAATATGACGACTAAAAACGATTCTGAAGACTTTGGTGACTTTTATGTCTTTTTCTTTTTTCTCTACTAAAGTGTTAGACACAATTAATTTAGTTTAATTTCAGTATTTCAAACATTTTATTCTTAAGCAAGTTTTTGTTAAATATTATTTATATCCAACTTTATAACTCGCTTATGGTTGGTTCTACAAGAAAAATGCAAATAACTATTTTGTAGGAAATGTTATCAGCTTTAATTTTGAAAGAAAGATAAAAATTGATAGGAGTAACTGTTTTCGAGATATAAGCAAAAAACCAAAGTAAAAACTGTTACCGTTTCAGAACAAAAATGTAATTCAGTTTTCAATGTTTGAGACGAAGACGAAAATGCAGCATTTAAAAACGACTCTGAAGACTTCAGTGACTTATATGTCACCCCCTTTTTTTTTTAATAAAAAATTGGACCTAATAAATTAAGTGTATTTTAAATCACAAGACATTTTCTGTTAAAGCACTTCTTTTTTAAATATTAATTATTTTCAATCTTATATCTCGCTTATGGTTAGTCCTACATAAAAAATGCAAATAACTATTTTGTAGGAAATTTTATCAGCTTGAATTTTAGTAAAAAGATAATAATTGATAGGAGTAACTGTTTTCGAGATATGAGCAAGAAACCAAAACACTGTTACCTTAATTAAGCGTTTGCATATAAGCAAATTTAGTACTATTAGTATTATTATTATTAATGTTATTGTTATTAATATGACGATTAAAGACAACTTTGAAACCTTTAGTGACTTTTATGTCTTCTTCTTTTTCCTCTACTAAAGTGTTAGACACAATTAAATTAGTTTAATTTCAGTTTTTCAAACATTTTATTTTAAAGCAAATTTTTGTTAAATATTATTTATATCCAACTCTATAACTCGCTTATGGTTGGTCCTACAAGAAAAATGCAAATAACTATTTTGTAGGAAATTTTATCAGCTTTAATTTTGAAAGAAAGATAAAAATTGATAGGAGTAACTGTTTTCGAGATATAAGCAAAAAACCAATAAGAAAACTGTGACTGTTACTGAACAAAAATGTAATCCGGTTTTCAATGTTTGAGACGAAGACGAAACTGCAGCATTTAAAAACGACTCTGAAGACTTCAGTGACTTTTATGTCACTTCCTTTTTCTTCTAATAAAGTATTGGACCCAATAAATTAAGTGTATTTTAAATCACAAGACATTTTCTGTTAAAGCACTTTTTTTTTAAATATTAATTATTTTCAATCATATATCTCGCTTATGGTTAGTCCTACATGAAAAATGCAAATAACTATTTTGTAGGAAATTTTATCAGCTTGAATTTTAGTAAAAAGATAAAAATTGATAGGAGTAACTGTTTTCGAGATATAAGCAAAAAACCAATAAGAAAACTGTGACTGTTACTGAACAAAAATGTAATACAGTTTTCAATGTTTGAGACGAAGACGAAACTGCAGCATTTAAAAACGACTTTGAAGACTTCAGTGACTTTTATGTCACTTCCTTTTTCTTCTAATAAAGTATTGGACCCAATAAATTAAGTGTATTTTAAATCACAAGACATTTTCTGTTAAAGCACTTTTTTTTTAAATATTAATTATTTTCAATCATATATCTCGCTTATGGTTAGTCCTACATGAAAAATGCAAATAACTATTTTGTAGGAAATTTTATCAGCTTGAATTTTAGTAAAAAGATAAAAATTGATAGGAGTAACTGTTTTCGAGATATAAGCAAGAAACCAAAACACTGTTACCTTAATTAAGCGTTTGCATATAAGCAAATTTAGTACTATTAGTATTATTATTATTAATGTTATTGTTATTAATATGACAACTAAAGACAACTCTGAAACCTTTAGTGACTTTTATGTCTTTTTCTTTTTCCTCTACTAAAGTGTTAGACTCAATTAATTTAGTTTAATTTCGGTTTTTCAAACATTTTATTTTAAAGCAAATTTTTGTTAAATATTATTTATATCCAACTCTATAACTCGCTTATGGTTGGTCCTACAAAAAAATGCAAATAACTATTTTGTAGGAAATTTTATTAGCTTTAATTTTGAAAAAAAGATAAAAATTGATAGGAGTAACTGTTTTCGAGATATAAGCAAGAAACCAAAAAAATGTTACGTTAATTAAGCGTTTGCATATAAGCAAATTTAGTACTATTAGTATTATTATTATTAATGTTATTGTTATTAATATGACGACTAAAGACGACTCTGAAACATTTAGTGACTTTTATGTCTTCTCCTTTTTCCTCTACTAAAGTGTTAGACACAATTAATTTAGTTTAATTCCGGTTTTTCAAGCATTTTATTTTAAAGCAAATTTTTGTTAAATATTATTTATATCCAACTCTATAACTCGTTTATGCTTGGTCCTACAAGAAAAATGTAAATAACTATTTTGTTGGAAATTTTATCAGCTTTAATTTTGAAAGAAAGATAAAATTTGATAGGAGTAACTGTTTTCGAGATATAAGCAAAAAACCAATAAGAAAACTGTAACTGTTACTGAACAAAAATGTAATTCAGTTTTCAATGTTTGAGACGAAGTCAAAAATGCAGCATTTAAAAACGACTCTAAAGACTTCAGTGACTTTTATGTCACCTCCTTTTTCTTCTAATAAAGTATTGGACCCAACAAATTAAGTGTATTTTAAATCACAAGACATTTTCTGTTAAAACACTTTTTTTTAATTAATAATTATTTTCAAACTTATATCTCGCTTATGTTTAGTTCTACATGAAAAATGCAAATAACTATTTTGTAGGAAATTTTATCACCTTTAATTTTGGTGAAAAAGTAAAAATTGATAGGAGTAACTGTTTTCGAGATATAGGCAAAAAACAAAAAAACTGTTACCTTAATTAAGCGCTTGCATATAAGCAAATTTAGTACTACTAGTATTGTTATTATAAATGTTGTTGTTATTAATATGACGACTAAAGACAACTTTAAGACTTTAGTGACTTTTATGTCTCCTCCTTTTTCCTCTACTAAAGTGTTAGACACAATTAATTTAGTTTAATTTCGGTTTTTCAAACATTTTATTTTAAAGCAAATTTTTGTTAAATATTAAAAACTATAAAATGGCTTAGATTGCCTAAAAACACAGATCACACATGATCTTTTGCATAAAAATGAGAAAACGCTCATGTAACAAACAAAATAAGCTCCATTTTTCCTTTTTAGAAGTATTATTATTATTATTACTTTTGTTACTATTACTATTATTATTATTATTATTATTATTATTATTATTATTATTATTGTTATTATTATTATTATTATTATTATTATTATTATTATTATTATTATTATTATTATTATTATTATTAAAAACTTATATTAAACAGACAGAGAACGTCGTATTCTGACACAACTTAAAACACAGATCACACATGATCTTTTGCATAGAAATGAGAAAACGCTCATATAACACAAAATAAGCTTCATTTTGGCTTAGAAAACTAAGCTTACTTTTACTACTACTATTATTTTTATTTTTATTATTATTATTATTATTACTATTATTTTTATTATTATTATTAGTATTATTATTATTATTATTATTATTATTATTATTATTAATATTATTCTTATTAAAGACCGATTATAACTTTTGTATAGTAAATGTTTTTATACCAGTTGTAAAATGAGTTATTAATTTTAGACAATTTCTTGCCTAAAAACACAGATCACAGATGATCTCTTGCATAGAAATGAGAAAACGCTCAGATAACACAAAATAAGCATCATTTTTGCTTAGAAAAACTAAGCTTTAATTTAGAAAGAAATTTATTATTATAAGTATTATTATCATTATTATTATTATTATTATTATTATTATTATTATTATTATTGTTTCTTTTATTACTATTATTATTATTATTATTATTATTATTATTATTATTATTATTATTATTATTATTATTATTAACTTTTGTATAGTAAATGTTTTTATACCAGTTTTAAAATGAGTTATTAATTTTATTCAATTTCTTGCTTAAAAACACAGATCACAGATGATCTCTTGCATAGAAATGAGAAAACGCTCATATAACACACAAAATAAGCATCATTTTTGCTTAGAAAAACTAAGCTTTAATTTAGAAAGAAATTCATTATTATAAGTATTATTATCATTATTATTATTATTATTATTATTATTATTATTACTATTATTATTATTATTAATATTACTATTATTATTATTATTATTATTATTATTATTATTATTATTATTATTATTAACTTTTGTATAGTAAATGTTTTTATACCAGTTTTAAAATGAGTTATTAATTTTAGACAATTTCTTGCTTAAAAATACAGATCACAGATGATTTCTTGCATAGAAATGAGAAAGCGCTCATATAACACAAAATAAGCTTCATTTTTGCTTAGAAAAACTAAGCTTTAATTTAGAAAGAAATTTATTATTATAAGTATTATTATCATTATTATTATTATTATTATTATTATTATTATTATTATTATTATTATTGTTTCTTTTATTACTATTATTATTATTATTATTATTATTATTATTATTATTATTATTATTATTATTAACTTTTGTATAGTAAATGTTTTTATACCAGTTTTAAAATGAGTTATTAATTTTATTCAATTTCTTGCCTAAAAACACAGATCACAGATGATCTCTTGCATAGAAATAAGAAAACGCTCATATAACACACAAAATAAGCATCATTTTTGCTTAGAAAAACTAAGCTTTAATTTAGAAATAAATTCATTATTATAAGTATTATTATCATTATTATTATTATTATTATTATTATTATTATTATTATTATTATTATTATTATTATTATTATTATTATTATTATTATTATTACTATTATTATTATTATTATTATTACTATTATTATTATTATTATTATTATTATTATTATTATTATTATTATTGTTATTATTATTATTATTATTATTATTATTATTGTTATTATTATTATTATTAAAAACTTATATTAAACAGACAGAAAACGTCGTATTCTGACACAAAAAAACGAATTACGTTATAGACTTGACGAGAACGGCGTATCTCGGACTCTTATAGGACTCTTATAGGGTCAAAAATTATCAGTTTGGATTAAAACAAATTATTTTTGTTGACTCTCAGTCTGAATTGTTCATCAGTTCAAACAAAAACGGCTTACTTTAGACGATCTTTTGCTTTGAACAAGAAAACTTACATCGAACAGACTAAAAACGTATTAATCTGGCATAAAAGAGCAATTTATGTATCACTTTGGATAAAGGCAGCTAATCCTATTCGTTTCATTGCTTAAAATAGACAAAATTGTTAATAAATCTAACAAAAACGCTGTATTCTAGCACAAAATACTAATTACATTACAGTTTCGACGAGAATAGCTTATTTGGAATGATTCTATGCTTCCAAACAAGTAAATTTTTAATAAACAGATGCCAAACATCATGTTTTGTCCTATAAAGACATTTTATATTGCAGTTTGTATTAAAACAAAATATTTCCGTTAATTCTTTGTTAGAAGCAGCAAACCTAACATTAAAGAATCTGAAAACTTTGTATTCGGACACAAACCACCGAATTTTGTTTCAGTTTAGACAAAAACGGTTGATTTTCGACAATATTTTGCTTTGAACAAGAAAGCTTATATCAAACTGACTAAAAACGTCTTATTTTAGCACAAAACAAAAGATTTGCGTTATAGTCTTAAAGCTGATTCATGCCACAGTTTGGATAAAAACCAATTATTTTTGTTAATTCATTGTTACAAACAAGAAACCTTACATCAAAGAAACTGAAAACCCCTTATTTAGGCACAGAAATTCGAATTACGTTTCAGTCTGGACAAAAACTGCTTATTTTAGACGATCCTTTGTTTTGAACACGAAAACTTACATTAAAAAGATTAAAAACGTCTTATTCTGGCTGAAAACTGCAAATTATATATTACTCTAGATAAAAGCAATTTATCCTGATTACTCCTTTACTTAGAATAGAGTAAACTTGTATAAAACTTAATGAAAACTTTAAATTTCGTCTCAAAGAAATAATTTACGTTATAGTTTTGACCAGCACTGTTTATTTCAAACGAAATTATGATTCGAAACTAATGAACTTTTATGGGGCAGATGCAAAACCACATATTACCATATAAAGCGTTGTTTTAAAGCAAAGTATTACCTTTTGCAACAAGAAATTTCACGTCAAAGAAACTGAAAACTTCGTATCCATACATAAATATCTAATTACGTATCAGTTTAGGCAAATACAGCTTATTTTAAACGATTCCTTGCTATAAACAAGAAAAATTTTATCAAGCATATTGAAAACGTCTTATTCTCGAAAATAAGAGCAAATTATGTATCAGTTTTAACAAAAGCGGATTACTCTGTTTGATTCTATGCTTAGAGTAGAGTAAACTACTATAAAACGTAATGAAAACTCTATATTCAAGCTCAAAAGAACAAATTACGTTATAGTTTTGACAAAAAAAAATATTTCGGACGATTACATACTTCGAAGTAAGCAAACTTTAATTGAACATGTGCAAAAGCTAATACTTTGCTTTAAAATAATGATTTATGTGGTAATTTGGCATTTTGCATCTGTCCTATAAAAGTTTACCCGTTTCGCTCCATTGAATCATTAGAAATAAATTATTTTGACACAACAACAACACAAATAATTTGTTTTTGTTTAAACTGTAACATAAGTCGCTTTTATAAAACGAACTAAGACGTTTGGCATCTGTTTAGTGAAAGTTTTCTCGTTTGGGGGCATAAAATCGTTTGAAATTAACAGTTCTGGTCAAAACTATTACGTAAATTATTTCTTTGTATCACTTTAAAGATTTGCGTTATAGTCTTGACGAGAACTGTTAATTTCAAACGATTCTATGCTTTGAAACCACTATACTTTCACTGAACAGAGACAAAACGTCTGATTTCGCCTTTAAAAAACGATTTATGTCACAGTTTGGATTAAAACCAATGATTTTCGTTTATTCATTGTTACAAACAAGAAACCTTACCTCAAAGAAACTGAAAATCTCTTATTCAGGCCCAGAAAATCAAATTACGTTTCAGTCTGGACACAAATTGCTTATTTTAGACGATTCTTTCTTTTGAACACGAAAACTTACATTAAAAAGATTAAAAACGTCTTATTCTGGCTCAAAACTGCAAATTATGTATTACTTTGGATAAAAGCAGTTTATCCTGATTACTCCTTTGCTTAGAATAGAGCAAACTTGTATAAAACTTAATGAAAACTTTAAATTTCGTCTCAAAGAAATAATTTACGTTATAGTTTTGACCAGAACTGTTAATTTCAAACGATTTTATGGCCCCAAACGAGAAAACTTTCACTAAACAGATGCCAAACGTCTTAGTTCGTTTTATAAAAGCGACATGTTACAGTTTAAACAAAAAAATTATTTTCGTTGTTGTGTCAAAATAATTTATTTCGAATGATTCAATGGAGCGAAACGAGTAAACTTTTATAGGACAGATGCAAAATACCATATTACCACATAAATCGTTATTTTAAAGCAAAGTATTAGCTTTTGCACTTGTTCAATTAAAGTTTGCTTACTTCGAAATATGTAGTCGTCCGAAATAATTTTTTTTTTTTAAACTATAACGTAATTTGTTCTTTTGAGCTTGAATATAGAGTTTTCATTACGTTTTATAGTAGTTTACTCTACTCTAAGCATAGAATCAAACAGAGTAATCCGCTTTTGTTAAAACTGATACATAATTTGCTCTTATTTTCGAGAATAAGACATTTTCAATATGTTTGAAAATATTTTTCTTGTTTATAGCAAGGAATCGTTTAAAATAAGCTGTATTTGCCTAAACTGATACGTAATTCGATATTTGTGCATGGATACGATGTTTTCAGTTTCTTTGACGTGAAATTTCTTGTTGCAAAAGGTAATACTTTGCTTTAAAACAACGCTTTATATGGTAATATGTGGTTTTGCATCTGCCCCATAAAAGTTCATTAGTTTCGAATCATAATTTCGTTTGAAATAAACAGTGCTGGTCAAAACTATAACGTAAATTATTTCTTTGAGACGAAATTTAAAGTTTTCATTAAGTTTTATACAAGTTTACTCTATTCTAAGTAAAGGAGTAATCAGGATAAATTGCTTTTATCTAGAGTAATATATAATTTGCAGTTTTCAGCCAGAATAAGACGTTTTTAATCTTTTTAATGTAAGTTTTCGTGTTCAAAACAAAGGATCGTCTAAAATAAGCAGTTTTTGTCCAGACTGAAACGTAATTCGAATTTCTGTGCCTAAATAAGGGGTTTTCAGTTTCTTTGATGTAAGGTTTCTTGTTTGTAACAATGAATTAACAAAAATAATTGGTTTTTATCCAAACTGTGGCATGAATCAGCTTTAAGACTATAACGCAAATCTTTTGTTTTGTGCTAAAATAAGACGTTTTTAGTCAGTTTGATATAAGCTTTCTTGTTCAAAGCAAAATATTGTCGAAAATCAACCGTTTTTGTCTAAACTGAAACAAAATTCGGTGGTTTGTGTCCGAATACAAAGTTTTCAGATTCTTTAATGTTAGGTTTGCTGCTTCTAACAAAGAATCAACGAAAATATTTTGTTTTAATACAAACTGCAATATAAAATGTCTTTATAGGACAAAACATGATGTTTGGCATCTGTTTATTAAAAATTTACTCGTTTGGAAGCATAGAATCATTCCAAATAAGCTATTCTCGTCGAAACTATAATGTAATTAGTATTTTGTGCTAGAATACAGCGTTTTTGTTAGATTTATTAACAATTTTGTCTATTTTAAGCAATGAAACGAATAGGATTAGCTGCCTTTATCCAAAGTGATACATAAATTGCTCTTTTATGCCAGATTAATACGTTTTTAGTCTGTTCGATGTAAGTTTTCTTGTTCAAAGCAAAAGATCGTCTAAAGTAAGCCGTTTTTGTTTGAACTGATGAACAATTCAGACTGAGAGTCAACAAAAATAATTTGTTTTAATCCAAACTGATAATTTTTGACCCTATAAGAGTCCTATAAGAGTCCGAGATACGCCGTTCTCGTCAAGTCTATAACGTAATTCGTTTTTTTGTGTCAGAATACGACGTTTTCTGTCTGTTTAATATAAGTTTTTAATAATAATAATAATAATAACAATAATAATAATAATAATAATAATAATAATAATAATAATAATAATAATAATAATAATAATAATAATAATAATAAAAATAATAATAGAAATAAAAGTAAGCTTAGTTTTCTAAGCAAAAATGAAGCTTATTTTGTGTGTTATATGAGCGCTTTCTCATTTCTATGCAAGAAATCATCTGTGATCTGTATTTTTAGGCAAGAAATTGTCTAAAATTAATAACTCATTTTAAAACTGGTATAAAAACATTTACTATACAAAAGTTAATAATAATAATAATAATAATAATAATAGTAATAATAATAATAATAATAATAATAATAATAATAATAGTAATAAAAGAAATAATAATAATAATAATAATAATAATAATAATGATAATAATACTTATAATAATGAATTTCTTTCTAAATTAAAGCTTAGTTTTTCTAAGCAAAAATGATGCTTATTTTGTGTTATCTGAGCGTTTTCTCATTTCTATGCAAGAGATCATCTGTGATCTGTGTTTTTAGGCAAGAAATTGTCTAAAATTAATAACTCATTTTAAAACTGGTATAAAAACATTTACTATACAAAAGTTATAATCGGTCTTTAATAATAATAATATTAATAATAATAATAATAATAATAATAATAATAATAATAATAATAATAATAATAATAATAATAATAATAATAATAATAATAATAATAATAATAATAATAGTAATAATAATAATAAAAATAATAGTAATAATAATAATAATAATAAAAATAAAAATAATAGTAGTAGTAAAAGTAAGCTTAGTTTTCTAAGCCAAAATGAAGCTTATTTTGTGTTATATGAGCGTTTTCTCATTTCTATGCAAAAGATCATGTGTGATCTGTGTTTTAAGTTGTGTCAGAATACGACGTTTTCTGTCTGTTTAATATAAGTTTTTAATAATAATAATAATAATAATAATAATAATAATAATAATAATAATAATAATGATAATAATAATAACAATAATAATAATAATAATAATAATAATAATAATAATAGTAATAGTAACAAAAGTAATAATAATAATAATACTTTTAAAAAAGAAAAATGGAGCTTATTTTGTGTGTTACATAAGCGTTTTCTCATTTTTATGCAAAAGATCATGTGTGATCTGTGTTTTTAGGCAATCTAAGCCATTTTATAGTTTTTAATATTTAACAAAAATTTGCTTTAAAATAAAATGTTTGAAAAACCGAAATTAAACTAAATTAATTGTGTCTAACACTTTAGTAGAGGAAAAAGGAGGAGACATAAAAGTCACTAAAGTCTTAAAGTTGTCTTTAGTCGTCATATTAATAACAATAACTATTATAATAACAATACTAGTAGTACTAAATTTGCTTATATGCAAGCGCTTAATTAAGGTAACAGTTTTTTTGTTTTTTGCCTATATCTCGAAAACAGTTACTCCTATCAATTTTTACTTTTTCACCAAAATTAAAGGTGATAAAATTTCCTACAAAATAGTTATTTGCATTTTTCATGTAGAACTAACCATAAGCGAGATATAAGTTTGAAAATAATTATTAATTAAAAAAAAGTGTTTTAACAGAAAATGTCTTGTGATTTAAAATACACTTAATTTGTTGGGTCCAATACTTTATTAGAAGAAAAAGGAGGTGACATAAAAGTCACTGAAGTCTTCAGAGTCGTTTTTAAATGCTGCATTTTTGACTTCGTCTCAAACATTGAAAACTGAATTACATTTTTGTTCAGTAACAGTTACAGTTTTCTTATTGGTTTTTTGCTTATATCTCGAAAACAGTTACTCCTATCAAGTTTTATCTTTCTTTCAAAATTAAAGCTGATAAAATTTCCAACAAAATAGTTATTTACATTTTTCTTGTAGGACCAAGCATAAACGAGTTATAGAGTTGGATATAAATAATATTTAACAAAAATTTGCTTTAAAATAAAATGCTTGAAAAACCGGAATTAAACTAAATTAATTGTGTCTAACACTTTAGTAGAGGAAAAAGGAGAAGACATAAAAGTCACTAAATGTTTCAGAGTCGTCTTTAGTCGTCATATTAATAACAATAACATTAATAATAATAATTCTAATAGTACTAAATTTGCTTATATGCAAACGCTTAATTAACGTAACATTTTTTTGGTTTCTTGCTTATATCTCGAAAACAGTTACTCCTATCAATTTTTATCTTTTTTTCAAAATTAAAGCTAATAACATTTCCTACAAAATAGTTATTTGCATTTTTTTGTAGGACCAACCATAAGCGAGTTATAGAGTTGGATATAAATAATATTTAACAAAAATTTGCTTTAAAATAAAATGTTTGAAAAACCGAAATTAAACTAAATTAATTGAGTCTAACACTTTAGTAGAGGAAAAAGAAAAAGACATAAAAGTCACTAAAGGTTTCAGAGTTGTCTTTAGTTGTCATATTAATAACAATAACATTAATAATAATAATTCTAATAGTACTAAATTTGCTTATATGCAAACGCTTAATTAAGGTAACAGTGTTTTGGTTTCTTGCTTATGTCTCGAAAACAGTTACTCCTATCAATTTTTATCTTTTTACTAAAATTCAAGCTGATAAAATTTCCTACAAAATAGTTATTTACATTTTTCATGTAGGACTAACCATAAGCGAGATATATGATTAAAAATAATTAATATTTAAAAAAAAAGTGCTTTAACAGAAAATGTCTTGTGATTTAAAATACACTTAATTTATTGGGTCCAATACTTTATTAGAAAAAAAAGGAAGTGACATAAAAGTCACTGAAGTCTTCAGAGTCGTTTTTAAATGCTGCAGTTTCGTCTTCGTCTCAAACATTGAAAACTGAATTACATTTTTGTTCAGTAACAGTCACAGTTTTCTTATTGGTTTTTTGCTTATATCTCGAAAACAGTTACTCTTATCAATTTTTATCTTTCTGTCAAAATTAAAGCTGATAAAATTTCCTACAAAATAGTTATTTGCATTTTTCTTGTAGGACCAACCATAAGCGAGTTATAGAGTTGGATATAAATAATATTTAACAAAAATTTGCTTTATAATAAAATGTTTGAAAAACTGAAATTAAACTAATTTAATTGTGTCTAACACTTTAGTAGAGGAAAAAGAAGAAGACATAAAAGTCACTAAAGGTTTCAAAGTTGTCTTTAATCGTCATATTAATAACAATAACATTAATAATAATAATACTAATAGTACTAAATTTGCTTATATGCAAACGCTTAATTAAGGTAACAGTGTTTTGGTTTCTTGCTCATATCTCGAAAACAGTTACTCCTATCAATTTTTATCTTTTTACTAAAATTCAAGTTGATAAAGTTTCCTACAAAATAGTTATTTGCATTTTTTATGTAGGACTAACCATAAGCGAGATATAAGATTGAAAATAATTAATATTTAAAAAAGAAGTGCTCTAACAGAAAATGTCTTGTGATTTAAAATACACTTAATTTATTAGGTCCAATACTTTATTAAAAAAAAAAGGGGGTGACATATAAGTCACTGAAGTCTTCAGAGTCGATTTTAAATGCTGCATTTTCGTCTTCGTCTCAAACATTGAAAACTGAATTACATTTTTGTTCTGAAACGGTAACAGTTTTTACTTTGGTTTTTTGCTTCTATCTCGAAAACAGTTACTCCTATCAATTTTTATCTTTCTTCCAAAATTAAAGCTGATAACATTTCCTACAAAATAGTTATTTGCATTTTTCTTGTAGGACCAACCATAAGCGAGTTATAAAGTTGGATATAAATAATATTTAACAAAAACTTGCTTAAAAATAAAATGTTTGAAATACTGAAATTAAACTAAATTAATTGTGTCTAACACTTTAGTAGAGAAAAAAGAAAAAGACATAAAAGTCACCAAAGTCTTCAAAATCGTTTTTAGTCGTCATATTAATAACAATAACATTAATAATAATAATACTAATAGTACTAAATCTGCTTATATGCAAGCGCTTTATTAAGGTAACAGTTTTTTGGTTTCTTGCTTATATCTCGAAAACAGTTACTCCTATGAATTTTTGTCTTTCTTTCAAAATTAAAGCTGATAAAATATTCTACAAAATAGTTATTTGCATTTTTTTTGTAGGACCAACCATAAGCGAGTTATAGAGTTGGATATAAATAATATTTAACAAAAATTTGCTTTAAAATAAAATGTTTGAAAAACTGAAATTAAACTAATTTAACTGTGTCTAACAATTTAGTAGAGAAAAAAGGAAAAGACATAAAAGTCACTAAAGGTTTCAGAGTTGTCTTTAGTTGTCATATTAATAACAATAACATTAATAATAATAATACTAATAGTACTAAATTTGCTTATATGCAAACGCTTAATTAAGGTAACAGTGTTTTGGTTTCTTGCTTATATCTCGAAAACAGTTACTCCTATCAATTTTTATCTTTTTACTAAAATTAAAGGTGATAAAATTTCCTACAAAATATTTAATTGCATTTTTAATGTAGGACTAACCATAAGCGAGATATAAGTTTGAAAATAATTAAAATTTAAAAAAAAGTGCTTCAACAGAAAATGTCTTGTGATTTAAAATACACTTAATTTATTGGGTCCAATACTTTATTAGAAGAAAAAAGAGGTGACAGAAAGGTCACTGAAGTCTTTAGAGTCGTTTGTAAATGCTGCATTTTCGTCCTCGTCTCAAACATTGAAAACTGAATTACATTTTTGTTCAGTAACTGTTACAGTTTTCTTATTGGTTTTTTGCTTATATCTCGAAAACAGTTACTCCTATCAATTTTTATCTTTCTTTTAAAATTAAAGCTGATAAAGCTTCCTACAAAATAGTTGTTTGCATTTTTCTTGTAGGACCAACCATAAGCGAGTTATAGAGTTGGATATAAGTAATATTTAACAAAAATTTGCTTTAAATAAAATGTTTGAAAAACCGAAATTAAACTAAATTAATTGAGTCTAACACTTTAGTAGAGAAAAAAGAAAAAGACATAAAAGTCACCAAAGTCTTCAGAATCGTTTTTAGTCGTCATATTAATAACAATAACATTATTAATAATAATACTAATAGTACTAAATCTGCTTATATGCAAGCGCTTTATTAAGGTAACAGTTTTTTGGTTTCTTGCTTATATCTCGAAAACAGTTACTCCTATCAATTTTTATCTTTTTTTCAAAATTAAAGCTGATAAAATTTCCTACAAAATAGTTATTTGCATTTTTCTTGTAGGACCAACCATAAGCGAGTTATAGAGTTGGATATAAATAATATTTAACAAAAATTTGCTTTAAAATAAAATGTTTGAAAAACTGAAATTAAACTAATTTAATTGTGTCTAACACTTTAGTAGAGGAAAAAGAAGAAGACATAAAAGTCACTAAAGGTTTTAAAGTTGTCTTTAATCGTCATATTAATAACAATAACATTAATAATAATAATACTAATAGTACTAAATTTGCTTATATGCAAACGCTTAATTAAGGTAACAGTGTTTTGGTTTCTTGCTCATATCTCGAAAACAGTTACTCCTATCAATTTTTATCTTTTTACTAAAATTCAAGCTGATAAAATTTCCTACAAAATAATTATTTGCATTTTTTATGTAGGACTAACCATAAGCGAGATATAAGATTGAAAATAATTAATATTTAAAAAAGAAGTGCTTTAACAGAAAATGTCTTGTGATTTAAAATACACTTAATTTATTAGGTCCAATACTTTATTAGAAAAAAAGGGGGTGACATATAAGTCACTGAAGTCTTCAGAGTCGATTTTAAATGCTGCATTTTCGTCTTCGTCTCAAACATTGAAAACTGAATTATATTTTTGTTCTGAAACGGTAACAGTTTTTACTTTGGTTTTTTGCTTATATCTCGAAAACAGTTACTCCTATCAATTTTTATCTTTCTTTTAAAATTAAAGCTGATAACATTTCCTACAAAATAGTTATTTGCATTTTTCTTGTAGGACCAACCATAAGCGAGTTATAAAGTTGGATATAAATAATATTTAACAAAAACTTGCTTAAAAATAAAATGTTTAAAATACTGAAATTAAACTAAATTAATTGTGTCTAACACTTTAGTAGAGAAAAAAGAAAAAGACATAAAAGTCACCAAAGTCTTCAGAATCGTTTTTAGTCGTCATATTAATAACAATAACATTAATAATAATAATACTAATAGTACTAAATCTGCTTATATGGAAGCGCTTTATTAAGGTAACAGTTTTTTGGTTTCTTGCTTATATCTCGAAAACAGTTACTCCTATGAATTTTTGTCTTTCTTTCAAAATTAAAGCTGATAAAATATTCTACAAAATAGTTATTTGCATTTTTCTTGTAGGACCAACCATAAGCGAGTTATAGAGTTGGATATAAATAATATTTAACAAAAATTTGCTTTAAAATAAAATGTTTGAAAAACTGAAATTAAACTAATTTAATTGTGTCTAACACTTTAGTAGAGGAAAAAGAAGAAGACATAAAAGTCACTAAAGGTTTCAAAGTTGTCTTTAATCGTAATATTAATAACAATAACATTAATAATAATAATACTAATAGTACTAAATTTGCTTATATGCAAACGCTTAATTAAGGTAACAGTGTTTTGGTTTCTTGCTTATATCTCGAAAACAGTTACTCCTATCAATTTTTATCTTTTTACTAAAATTAAAGCTGATAAAATTTCCTACAAAATAGTTAATTGCATTTTTAATGTAGGACTAACCATAAGCGAGATATAAGTTTGAAAATAATTAAAATTTAAAAAAAAGTGCTTCAACAGAAAATGTCTTGTGATTTAAAATACACTTAATTTATTGGGTCCAATACTTTATTAGAAGAAAAAAGAGGTGACAGAAAGGTCACTGAAGTCTTTAGAGTCGTTTGTAAATGCTGCATTTTCGTCTTCGTCTCAAACATTGAAAACTGAATTACATTTTTGTTCAGTAACTGTTACAGTTTTCTTATTGGTTTTTTGCTTATATCTCGAAAACAGTTACTCTTATCAATTTTTATCTTTCTTTTAAAATTAAAGCTGATAAAGCTTCCTACAAAATAGTTGTTTGCATTTTTCTTGTAGGACCAACCATAAGCGAGTTATAAAGTTGGATATAAATAATATTTGACAAAAATTTGCTTTAAATAAAATGTTTGAAAAACCGAAATTAAACTAAATTAATTGAGTCTAACACTTTAGTAGAGAAAAAAGAAAAAGACATAAAAGTCACCAATGTCTTCAGAATCGTTTTTAGTCGTCATATTAATAACAATAACATTATTAATAATAATACTAATAGTACTAAATCTGCTTATATGCAAGCGCTTTATTAAGGTAACAGTTTTTTGGTTTCTTGCTTATATCTCGAAAACAGTTACTCCTATCAATTTTTACCTTTTTTTCAAAATTAAAGCTGATAAAATTTCCTACAAAATAGTTATTTGCATTTTTCTTGTAGGACCAACCATAAGCGAGTTATAGAGTTGGATATAAATAATATTTAACAAAAATTTGCTTTAAAATAAAATGTTTGAAAAACTGAAATTAAACTAATTTAATTGTGTCTAACACTTTAGTAGAGGAAAAAGAAGAAGACATAAAAGTCACTAAAGGTTTCAAAGTTGTCTTTAATCGTCATATTAATAACAATAACATTAATAATAATAATACTAATAGTTCTAAATTTGCTTATATGCAAACGCTTAATTAAGGTAACAGTGTTTTGGTTTCTTGCTTATATCTCGAAAACAGTTACTCCTATCAATTTTTATCTTTTTACTAAAATTCAAGCTGATAAAATTTCCTACAAAATAGTTATTTGCATTTTTCATGTAGGACTAACCATAAGCGAGATATATGATTGAAAATAATTAATATTTAAAAAAAAAGTGCTTTAACAGAAAATGTCTTGTGATTTAAAATACACTCAATTTATTGGTTCCAATACTTTATTAGAAGAAAAAGGAAGTGACATAAAAGTCACTGAAGTCTTCAGAGTCGTTTTTAAATGCTGCAGTTTCGTCTTCGTCTCAAACATCGAAAACCGAATTACATTTTTGTTCTGTAACAGTCACAGTTTTCTTATTGGTTTTTTGCTTATATCTCGAAAACAGTTACTCCTATCAATTTTTATCTTTTTTTCAAAATTAAAGCTAATAAAATTTCCTACAAAATAGTTATTTGCATTTTTCTTGTACGACCAACCATAAGCGAGTTATAGAGTTGGATATAAATAATATTTAACAAAAATTTGCTTTAAAATAAAATCTTTCAAAAACTGAAATTAAACTAATTTAATTGTGTCTGACACTTTAGTAGAGGAAAAAGAAGAAGACATAAAAGTCACTAAAGGTTTCAAAGTTGTCTTTAATCGTCATATTAATAACAATAACATTAATAATAGTAATACTAATAGTACTAAATTTGCTAATATGCAAACGCTTAATTAAGGTAACAGTGTTTTGATTTCTTGCTCATATCTCGAAAACAGTTACTCCTATCAACTTTTATCTTTTTACTAAAATTCAAGCTGATAAAGTTTCCTACAAAATAATTATTTGCATTTTTTATGTAGGACTAACCATAAGCGAGATATAAGATTGAAAATAATTAATATTTAAAAAAGAAGTGCTTTAACAGAAAATGTCTTGTGATTTAAAATACACTTAATTTATTAGGTCCAATGCTTTATTAGAAAAAAAGGGGGTGACATATAAGTCACTGAAGTCTTCAGAGTCGATTTTAAATGCTGCATTTTCGTCTTCGTCTCAAACATTGAAAACTGAATTACATTTTTGTTCTGAAACGGTAACAGTTTTTACATTGGTTTTTTGCTTATATCTCGAAAACAGTTACTCCTATCAATTTTTATCTTTCTTTCAAAATTAAAGCTGATAACATTTCCTACAAGATAGTTATTTGCATTTTTCTTGTAGGACCAACCATAAGCGAGTTATAAAGTTGGATATAAATAATATTTAACAAAAACTTGCTTAAAAATAAAATGTTTGAAATACTGAAATTAAACTAAATTAATTGTGTCTAACACTTTAGTAGAGAAAAAAGAAAAAGACATAAAAGTCACCAAAGTTTTTAAAATCGTTTTTAGTTGTCATATTAATAACAATAACATTAATAATAATAATACTAATAGTACTAAATCTGCTTATATGCAAGCGCTTTATTAAGGTAACAGTTTTTTGGTTTCTTGCTTATATCTCGAAAACAGTTACTCCTATGAATTTTTGTCTTTTTTTCAAAATTAAAGCTGATAAAATTTCCTACAAAATAGTTATTTGCATTTTTCTTGTAGGACCAACCATAAGCGAGTTATAGAGTTGGATATAAATAATTTTTAACAAAAATTTGCTTTAAAATAAAATGTTTGAAAAACTGAAATTAAACTAATTTAATTGTGTCTAACACTTTAGTAGAGGAAAAAGGAAAAGACATAAAAGTCACTAAAGGTTTCAGAGTTGTCTTTAGTTGTCATATTAATAACAATAACATTAATAATAATAATACTAATAGTACTAAATTTGGTTATATGCAAACGCTTAATTAAGGTAACAGTGTTTTGGTTTCTTGCTTATATCTCGAAAACAGTTACTTCTATCAATTTTTATCTTTTTACTAAAATTCAAGCTGATAAAATTTCCTATAAAATAGTTATTTGCATTTTTCATGTAGGACTAACCATAAGCGAGATATATGATTGAAAATAATTAATATTTAAAAAAAAAGTGCTTTAACAGAAAATGTCTTGTGATTTAAAATACACTTAATTTATTGGGTCCAATACTTTATTAGAAGAAAAAGGAAGTGACATAAAAGTCACTGAAGTCTTCAGAGTCGTTTTTAAATGCTGCAGTTTCGTCTTCGTCTCAAACATTGAAAACTGAATTATATTTTTGTTCTGAAACGGTAACAGTTTTTACTTTGGTTTTTTGCTTATATCTCGAAAACAGTTACTCCTATCAATTTTTATCTTTTTTTCAAAATTAAAGCTGATAACATTTCCTACAAAATAGTTATTTGCATTTTTCTTGTAGGACCAACCATAAGCGAGTTATAAAGTTGGATATAAATAATATTTAACAAAAACTTGCTTAAAAATAAAATGTTTGAAATACTGAAATTAAACTAAATTAATTGTGTCTAACACTTTAGTAGAGAAAAAAGAAAAAGACATAAAAGTCACCAAAGTCTTCAGAATCGTTTTTAGTCGTCATATTAATAACAATAACATTAATAATAATAATACTAATAGTACTAAATCTGCTTATATGCAAGCGCTTTATTAAGGTAACAGTTTTTTGGTTTCTTGCTTATATCTCGAAAACAGTTACTCCTATGAATTTTTGTCTTTCTTTCAAAATCAAAGCTGATAAAATATTCTACAAAATAGTTATTTGCATTTTTCTTGTAGGACCAACCATAAGCGAGTTATAGAGTTGGATATAAATAATATTTAACAAAAATTTGCTTTAGAATAAAATGTTTGAAAAACGGAAATTAAACTAATTTAATTGTGTCTAACACATTAGTAGAGGAAAAAGGAAAAGACATAAAAGTCACTAAAGGTTTCAGAGTTGTCTTTAGTTGTCATATTAATAACAATAACATTAATAATAATAATACTAATAGTACTAAATTTGCTTATATGCAAACGCTTAATTAAGGTAACAGTGTTTCGGTTTCTTGCTTATATCTCGAAAACAGTTACTCCTATCAATTTTTATCTTTTTACTAAAATTCAAGCTGATAAAATTTCCTATAAAATAGTTATTTGCATTTTTCATGTAGGACTAACCATAAGCGAGATATATGATTGAAAATAATTAATATTTAAAAAAAAAGTGCTTTAACAGAAAATGTCTTGTGATTTAAAATACACTTAATTTATTGGGTCCAATACTTTATTAGAAGAAAAAGGAAGTGACATAAAAGTCACTGAAGTCTTCAGAGTCGTTTTTAAATGCTGCAGTTTCGTCTTCGTCTCAAACATTGAAAACTGAATTACATTTTTGTTCAGTAACAGTCACAGTTTTCTTATTGGTTTTTTGCTTATATCTCGAAAACAGTTACTCCTATCAATTTTTATCTTTCTGTCAAAATTAAAGCTGATAAAATTTCCTACAAAATAGTTATTTGCATTTTTCTTGTAGGACCAACCATAAGCGAGTTATAGAGTTGGATATAAATAATATTTAACAAAAATTTGCTTTAAAATAAAATGTTTGAAAAACGGAAATTAAACTAATTTAATTGTGTCTAACACTTTAGTAGAGGAAAAAGAAGAAGACATAAAAGTCACTAAAGGTTTCAAAGTTGTCTTTAATCGTCATATTAATAACAATAACATTAATAATAATAATACTAATAGTACTAAATTTGCTTATATGCAAACGCTTAATTAAGGTAACAGTGTTTTGGTTTCTTGCTCATATCTCGAAAACAGTTACTCCTATCAACTTTTATCTTTTTACTAAAATTCAAGCTGATAAAATTTCCTACAAAATAATTATTTGCATTTTTTATGTAGGACTAACCATAAGCGAGATATAAGATTGAAAAAAATTAAAATTAAAAAAAGAAGTGCTTTAACAAAAAATGTCTTGTGATTTAAAATACACTTAATTTATTAGGTACAATACTTTATTAGAAAAAAAGGGGGTGACATATAAGTCACTGAAGTCTTCAAAGTCGATTTTAAATGCTGCATTTTCGTCTTCGTCTCAAACATTGAAAACTGAATTATATTTTTGTTCTGAAACGGTAACAGTTTTTACTTTGGTTTTTTGCTTATATCTCGAAAACAGTTACTCCTATCAATTTTTATCTTTCTTTCAAAATTAAAGCTGATAACATTTCCTACAAAATAGTTATTTGCATTTTTCTTGTAGGACCAACCATAAGCGAGTTATAAAGTTGGATATAAATAATATTTAACAAAAACTTGCTTAAAAATAAAATGTTTGAAATACTGAAATTAAACTAAATTAATTGTGTCTAACACTTTAGTAGAGAAAAAAGAAAAAGACATAAAAGTCACCAAAGTCTTCAGAATCGTTTTTAGTCGTCATATTAATAACAATAACATTAATAATAATAATACTAATAGTACTAAATCTGCTTATATGCAAGCGCTTTATTAAGGTAACAGTTTTTTGGTTTCTTGCTTATATCTCGAAAACAGTTACTCCTATGAATTTTTGTCTTTCTTGTCTTCTTCTTTTTCCTCTACTAAAGTGTTAGACACAATTAAATTAGTTTAATTTCAGTTTTTCAAACATTTTATTTTAAAGCAAATTTTTGTTAAATATTATTTATATCCAACTCTATAACTTGCTTATGGTTGGTCCTACAAGAAAAATGCAATTAACTATTTTGTAGGAAATTTTATCAGCTTTAATTTTGAAAAAAAGATAAAAATTGATAGGAGTAACTGTTTTCGAGATATAAGCAAAAAACCAATAAGAAAACTGTGACTGTTACTGAACAAAAATGTAATTCGGTTTTCAATGTTTGAGACGAAGACGAAACTGCAGCATTTAAAAACGACTCTGAAGACTTCAGTGATTTTTATGTCACTTCCTTTTTCATCTAATAAAGTATTGGACCCAATAAATTAAGTGTATTTTAAATCACAAGACATTTTCTGTTAAAGCACTTTTTTTTTAAATATTAATTATTTTCAATCATATATCTCGCTTATGGTTAGTCCTATATGAAAAATGCAAATAACTATTTTGTAGGAAATTTTATCATCTTGAATTTTAGTAAAAAGATAAAAATTGATAGGAGTAACTGTTTTCGAGATATAAGCAAGAAACCAAAACACTGTTACCTTAATTAAGCGTTTGCATATAAGCAAATTTAGTACTATTAGTATTATTATTATTAATGTTATTGTTATTAATATGACAACTAAAGACAACTCTGAAACCTTTAGTGACTTTTATGTCTTTTCCTTTTTTCTCTAC
This sequence comes from Tribolium castaneum, assembly GCF_031307605.1. Taxonomy (NCBI): domain Eukaryota; kingdom Metazoa; phylum Arthropoda; class Insecta; order Coleoptera; family Tenebrionidae; genus Tribolium; species Tribolium castaneum. The sequence goes on along the minus strand of NW_026986637.1, from coordinate 809,666 downwards.
TAAAATGTTAGACACAGTTAAATTAGTTTAATTTCAGTTTTTCAAACATTTTATTTTAAAGCAAATTTTTGTTAAATATTATTTATATCCAACTCTATACTCGCTTATGGTTGGTCCTACAAGAAAAATGCAAATAACTATTTTGTAGAATATTTTATCAGCTTTAATTTTGAAAGAGAGACAAAAATTCATAGGAGTAACTGTTTTCGAGATATAAGCAAGAAACCAAAAAACTGTTACCTTAATAAAGCGCTTGCATATAAGCAGATTTAGTACTATTAGTATTATTATTATTAATGTTATTGTTATTAATATGACGACTAAAAACGATTCTGAAGACTTTGGTGACTTTTATGTCTTTTTCTTTTTTCTCTACTAAAGTGTTAGACACAATTAATTTAGTTTAATTTCAGTTTTTCAAACATTTTATTTTAAAGCAAATTTTTGTTAAATATTATTTATATCCAACTCTATACTCGCTTATGGTTGGTCCTACAAGAAAAATGCAAATAACTATTTTGTAGGAAATGTTATCAGCTTTAATTTTGAAAAAAAGATAAAAATTGATAGGAGTAACTGTTTTCGAGATATAAGCAAAAAACCAAAGTAAAAACTGTTACCGTTTCAGAACAAAAATGTAATTCAGTTTTCAATGTTTGAGACGAAGACGAAAATGCAGCATTTAAAATCGACCCTGAAGACTTCAGTGACTTATATGTCACCCCCTTTTTTTTTAATAAAGTATTGGACCTAATAAATTAAGTGTATTTAAAATTACAACACATTTTCTGTTAAAGCACTTCTTTTTTAAATATTAATTATTTTCAATCTTATATCTCGCTTATGGTTAGTCCTACATAAAAAATGCAAATAACTATTTTGTAGGAAATTTTATCAGCTTGAATTTTAGTTAAAAAATAAAAATTTATAGGAGTAACTGTTTTCGAGATATGAGCAAGAAACCAAAACACTGTTACCTTAATTAAGCGTTTGCATATAAGCAAATTTAGTACTATTAGTATTATTATTATTAATGTTATTGTTATTAATATGACGATTAAAGACAACTTTGAAACCTTTAGTGACTTTTACGTCTTCTTCTTTTTCCTCTACTAAAGTGTTAGACACAATTAAATTAGTTTAATTTCAGTTTTTCAAACATTTTATTTTAAAGCAAATTTTTGTTAAATATTATTTATATCCAACTCTATAACTCGCTTATGGTTGGTCCTACAAGAAAAATGCAAATAACTATTTTGTAGGAAATTTTATCAGCTTTAATTTTGAAAGAAAGATAAAAATTGATAGGAGTAACTGTTTTCGAGATATAAGCAAAAAACCAATAAGAAAACTGTGACTGTTACTGAACAAAAATGTAATTCGGTTTTCAATGTTTGAGACGAAGACGAAACTGCAGCATTTAAAAACGACTCTGAAGACTTCAGTGATTTTTATGTCACTTCCTTTTTCTTCTAATAAAGTATTGGACCCAATAAATTAAGTGTATTTTAAATCACAAGACATTTTCTGTTAAAGCACTTTTTTTTTAAATATTAATTATTTTCAATCATATATCTCGCTTATGGTTAGTCCTACATGAAAAATGCAAATAACTATTTTGTAGGAAATTTTATCAGCTTGAATTTTAGTAAAAAGATAAAAATTGATAGGAGTAACTGTTTTCGAGATATAAGCAAGAAACCAAAAAACTGTTACCTTAATTAAGCGTTTGCATATAAGCAAATTTAGTACTATTAGTATTATTATTATTAATGTTATTGTTATTAATATGACGACTTAAAACGATTCTGAAGACTTTGGTGACTTTTATGTCTTTTTCTTTTTTCTCTACTAAAGTGTTAGACACAATTAATTTAGTTTAATTTCAGTATTTCAAACATTTTATTTTTAAGCAAGTTTTTGTTAAATATTATTTATATCCAACTTTATAACTCGCTTATGGTTGGTCTTACAAGAAAAATGCAAATAACTATTTTGTAGGAAATGTTATCAGCTTTAATTTTAAAAGAAAGATAAAAATTGATAGGAGTAACTGTTTTCGAGATATAAGCAAAAAACCAAAGTAAAAACTGTTACCGTTTCAGAACAAAAATGTAATTCAGTTTTCAATGTTTGAGACGAAGACGAAAATGCAGCATTTAAAATCGACTCTGAAGACTTCAGTGACTTATATGTCACCCCCTTTTTTTTTTAATAAAGTATTGGACCTAATAAATTAAGTGTATTTTAAATCACAAGACATTTTCTGTTAAAGCACTTCTTTTTTAAATATTAATTATTTTCAATCTTATATCTCGCTTATGGTTAGTCCTACATAAAAAATGCAAATAACTATTTTGTAGGAAATTTTATCAGCTTGAATTTTAGTAAAAAGATAAAAATTGATAGGAGTAACTGTTTTCGAGATATGAGCAAGAAACCAAAACACTGTTACCTTAATTAAGCGTTTGCATATAAGCAAATTTAGTACTATTAGTATTATTATTATTAATGTTATTGTTATTAATATGACGATTAAAGACAACTTTGAAACCTTTAGTGACTTTTATGTCTTCTTCTTTTTCCTCTACGAAAGTGTTAGACACAATTAAATTAGTTTAATTTCAGTTTTTCAAACATTTTATTTTAAAGCAAATTTTTGTTAAATATTATTTATATCCAACTCTATAACTCGCTTATGGTTGGTCCTACAAGAAAAATGCAAATAACTATTTTGTAGGAAATTTTATCAGCTTTAATTTTGACAGAAAGATAAAAATTCATAGGAGTAACTGTTTTCGAGATATAAGCAAGAAACCAAAAAACTGTTACCTTAATAAAGCGCTTGCATATAAGCAGATTTAGTACTATTAGTATTATTATTATTAATGTTATTGTTATTAATATGACGACTAAAAACGATTCTGAAGACTTTGGTGACTTTTATGTCTTTTTCTTTTTTCTCTACTAAAGTGTTAGACACAATTAATTTAGTTTAATTTCAGTATTTCAAACATTTTATTTTTAAGCAAGTTTTTGTTAAATATTATTTATATCCAACTTTATAACTCGCTTATGGTTGGTCTTACAAGAAAAATGCAAAGAACTATTTTGTAGGAAATGTTATCAGCTTTAATTTTGAAAGAAAGATAAAAATTGATAGGAGTAACTGTTTTCGAGATATAAGCAAAAAACCAAAGTAAAAACTGTTACCGTTTCAGAACAAAAATGTAATTCAGTTTTCAATGTTTGAGACGAAGACGAAAATGCAGCATTTAAAATCGACTCTGAAGACTTCAGTGACTTATATGTCACCCCCTTTTTTTTTAATAAAGTATTGGACCTAATAAATTAAGTGTATTTTAAATCACAAGACATTTTCTGTTAAAGCACTTCTTTTTTAAATTTTAATTATTTTCAATCTTATATCTCGCTTATGGTTAGTCCTACATAAAAAATGCAAATAACTATTTTGTAGGAAATTTTATCAGCTTGAATTTTAGTAAAAAGATAAAAATTGATAGGAGTAACTGTTTTCGAGATATGAGCAAGAAACCAAAACACTGTTACCTTAATTAAGCGTTTGCATATAAGCAAATTTAGTACTATTAGTATTATTATTATTAATGTTATTGTTATTAATATGACGATTAAAGACAACTTTGAAACCTTTAGTGACTTTTATGTCTTCTTCTTTTTCCTCTACGAAAGTGTTAGACACAATTAAATTAGTTTAATTTCAGTTTTTCAAACATTTTATTTTAAAGCAAATTTTTGTTAAATATTATTTATATCCAACTCTATAACTCGCTTGTGGTTGGTCCTACAAGAAAAATGCAAATAACTATTTTGTAGGAAATTTTATCAGCTTTAATTTTGACAGAAAGATAAAAATTGATAGGAGTGACTGTTTTCGAGATATAAGCAAAAAACCAATAAGAAAACTGTGACTGTTACTGAACAAAAATGTAATTCAGTTTTCAATGTTTGAGACGAAGACGAAACTGCAGCATTTAAAAACGACTTTGAAGACTTCAGTGACTTTTATGTCACTTCCTTTTTCTTCTAATAAAGTATTGGACCCAATAAATTAAGTGTATTTTAAATCACAAGACATTTTCTGTTAAAGCACTTTTTTTTTAAATATTAATTATTTTCAATTATATATCTCGCTTATGGTTAGTCCTACATGAAAAATGCAAATAACTATTTTGTAGGAAATTTTATCAGCTTGAATTTTAGTAAAAAGATAAAAATTGATAGGAGTAACTGTTTTTGAGATATAAGCAAGAAACCAAAACACTGTTACCTTAATTAAGCGTTTGCATATAAGCAAATTTAGTACTATTAGTATTATTATTATTAATGTTATTGTTATTAATATGACAACTAAAGACAACTCTGAAACCTTTAGTGACTTTTATGTCTTTTTCTTTTTCCTCTACTAAAGTGTTAGACTCAATTAATTTAGTTTAATTTCGGTTTTTCAAACATTTTATTTTAAAGCAAATTTTTGTTAAATATTATTTATATCCAACTCTATAACTCGCTTATGGTTGGTCCTACAAAAAAATGCAAATAACTATTTTATAGGAAATTTTATCAACTTTAATTTTGAAAAAAAGATAAAAATTGATAGGAGTAACTGTTTTCGAGATATAAGCAAGAAACCAAAAAAATGTTACGTTAATTAAGCGTTTGCATATAAGCAAATTTAGTACTATTAGTATTATTATTATTAATGTTATTGTTATTAATATGACGACTAAAGACGACTCTGAAACATTTAGTGACTTTTATGTCTTCTCTTTTTTCCTCTACTAAAGTGTTAGACACAATTAATTTAGTTTAATTCCGGTTTTTCAAGCATTTTATTTTAAAGCAAATTTTTGTTAAATATTATTTATATCCAACTCTATAACTCGTTTATGCTTGGTCCTACAAGAAAAATGTAAATAACTATTTTGTTGGAAATTTTATCAGCTTTAATTTTGAAAGAAAGATAAAATTTGATAGGAGTAACTGTTTTCGAGATATAAGCAAAAAACCAATAAGAAAACTGTAACTGTTACTGAACAAAAATGTAATTCAGTTTTCAATGTTTGAGACGAAGTCAAAAATGCAGCATTTAAAAACGACTCTGAAGACTTCAGTGACTTTTATGTCACCTCCTTTTTCTTCTAATAAAGTATTGGACCCAACAAATTAAGTGTATTTTAAATCACAAGACATTTTCTGTTAAAACACTTTTTTTTAATTAATAATTATTTTCAAACTTATATCTCGCTTATGGTTAGTTCTACATGAAAAATGCAAATAACTATTTTGTAGGAAATTTTATCACCTTTAATTTTGGTGAAAAAGTAAAAATTGAGAGGAGTAACTGTTTTCGAGATATAGGCAAAAAACAAAAAAACTGTTACCTTAATTAAGCGCTTGCATATAAGCAAATTTAGTACTACTAGTATTGTTATTATAAATGTTATTGTTATTAATATGACGACTAAAGACAACTTTAAGACTTTAGTGACTTTTATGTCTCCTCCTTTTTCCTCTACTAAAGTGTTAGACACAATTAATTTAGTTTAATTTCGGTTTTTCAAACATTTTATTTTAAAGCAAATTTTTGTTAAATATTAAAAACTATAAATTGGCTTAGATTGCCTAAAAACACAGATCACACATGATCTTTTGCATAAAAATGAGAAAACGCTCATGTAACACACAAAATAAGCTCCATTTTTCCTTTTTAAAAGTATTATTATTATTATTACTTTTGTTACTATTACTATTATTATTATTATTATTATTATTATTATTGTTATTATTATTATTATTATTATTATTATTATTATTATTATTATTATTATTATTATTATTATTATTATTATTATTATTATTATTATTATTATTATTATTATTATTAAAAACTTATATTAAACAGACAGAAAACGTCGTATTCTGACACAACTTAAAACACAGATCACACATGATCTTTTGCATAGAAATGAGAAAACGCTCATATAACACAAAATAAGCTTCATTTTGGCTTAGAAAACTAAGCTTACTTTTACTACTACTATTATTTTTATTTTTATTATTATTATTATTATTACTATTATTTTTATTATTATTATTACTATTATTATTATTATTATTATTATTATTATTATTATTATTATTAATATTATTATTATTAAAGTCCGATTATAACTTTTGTATAGTAAATGTTTTTATACCAGTTTTAAAATGAGTTATTAATTTTAGACAATTTCTTGCCTAAAAACACAGATCACAGATGATCTCTTGCATAGAAATGAGAAAACGCTCAGATAACACAAAATAAGCATCATTTTTGCTTAGAAAAACTAAGCTTTAATTTAGAAAGAAATTTATTATTATAAGTATTATTATCATTATTATTATTATTATTATTATTATTATTATTATTATTATTGTTTCTTTTATTACTATTATTATTATTATTATTATTATTATTTCTTTTATTACTATTATTATTATTATTATTACTATTATTATTATTATTATTACTATTATTATTATTATTATTATTATTATTATTATTATTATTATTATTATTATTATTATTAACTTTTGTATAGTAAATGTTTTTATACCAGTTTTAAAATGAGTTATTAATTTTAGACAATTTCTTGCCTAAAAATACAGATCACAGATGATTTCTTGCATAGAAATGAGAAAGCGCTCATATAACACACAAAATAAGCTTCATTTTTGCTTAGAAAACTAAGCTTACTTTTATTTCTATTATTATTTTTATTATTATTATTATTATTATTATTATTATTATTATTATTATTATTATTATTATTATTATTATTATTATTATTATTATTATTATTGTTACATTAAAAAGATTTAAAACGTTTTATTCTGGCTGAAAACTGCAAATTATATATTACTCTAGATAAAAGCAATTTATCCTGATTACTCCTTTACTTAGAATAGAGTAAACTTGTATAAAACTTAATAAAAACTTTAAATTTCGTCTCAAAGAAATAATTTACGTTATAGTTTTGACCAGCACTGTTTATTTCAAACGATTTTATGATTCGAAACTAATGAACTTTTATGGGGCAGATGCAAAACCACATATTACAATATAAAGCGTTGTTTTAAAGCAAATTATTACCTTTTGCAACAAGAAATTTCACGTCAAAGAAACTGAAAACATCGTATCCATGCACAAATATCGAATTACGTATCAGTTTAGGCAAATACAGCTTATTTTAAACGATTCCTTGCTATAAACAAGAAAAATTTTATCAAGCATATTGAAAACGTCTTATTCTCGAAAATAAGAGCAAATTATGTATCAGTTTTAACAAAAGCGGATTACTCCGTTTGATTCTATGCTTAGAGTAGAGTAAACTACTATAAAACGTAATGAAAACTCTATATTCAAGCTCAAAAGAACAAATTACGTTATAGTTTTAACAAAAAAAAATATTTCGGACGATTACATACTTCGAAGTAAGCAAACTTTAATTGAACATGTGCAAAAGCTAATACTTTGCTTTAAAATAATGATTTATGTGGTAATATGGTATTTTGCATCTGTCCTATAAAAGTTTACCCGTTTCGCTCCATTAAATCATTAGAAATAAATTATTTTGACACAACAACAACACAAATAATTTGTTTTTGTTTAAACTGTAACATAAGTCGCTTTTATAAAACGAACTAAGACGTTTGGCATCTGTTTAGTGAAAGTTTTCTCGTTTGGGGGCATAAAATCGTTTGAAATTAACAGTTCTGGTCAAAACTATTACGTAAATTATTTCTTTGTATCACTTTAAAGATTTGCGTTATAGTCTTGACGAGAACTGTTAATTTCAAACGATTCTATGCTTTGAAACCAGTATACTTTCACTGAACAGAGGCAAAACGTCTGATTTCGCCTTTAAAAAACGATTTATGTCACAGTTTGGATTAAAACCAATGATTTTCGTTTATTCATTGTTACAAACAAGAAACCTTACATCAAAGAAACTGAAAACCTCTTATTCAGGCCCAGAAAATCAAATTACGTTTCAGTCTGGACACAAATTGCTTATTTTAGACGATTCTTTCTTTTGAACACGAAAACTTACATTAAAAAGATTAAAAACGTCTTATTCTGGCTCAAAACTGCAAATTATGTATTACTTTGGATAAAAGCAGTTTATCCTGATTACTCCTTTGCTTAGAATAGAGCAAACTTGTATAAAACTTAATGAAAACTTTAAATTTCGTCTCAAAGAAATAATTTACGTTATAGTTTTGACCAGAACTGTTAATTTCAAACGATTTTATGCCCCCAAACGAGAAAACTTTCACTAAACAGATGCCAAACGTCTTAGTTCGTTTTATAAAAACGACATGTTACAGTTTAAACAAAAAAATTATTTTCGTTGTTGTGTCAAAATAATTTATTTCGAATGATTCAATGGAGCGAAACGAGTAAACTTTTATAGGACAGATGCAAAATACCATATTACCACATAAATCGTTATTTCAAAGCAAAGTATTAGCTTTTGCACTTGTTCAATTAAAGTTTGCTTACTTCGAAATATGTAGTCGTCCGAAATAGTTTTTTTTTTGTCAAAACTATAACGTAATTTGTTCTTTTGAGCTTGAATATAGAGTTTTCATTACGTTTTATAGTAGTTTACTCTACTCTAAGCATAGAATCAAACAGAGTAATCCGCTTTTGTTAAAACTGATACATAATTTGCTCTTATTTTCGAGAATAAGACATTTTCAATATGTTTGATAAAATTTTTCTTGTTTATAGCAAGGAATCGTTTAAAATAAGCTGTATTTGCCTAAACTGATACGTAATTCGATATTTGTGCATGGATACGATGTTTTCAGTTTCTTTGACGTAAAATTTCTTGTTGCAAAAAGTAATAATTTGCTTTAAAACAACGCTTTATATTGTAATATGTGGTTTTGCATCTGCCCCATAAAAGTTCATTAGTTTCGAATCATAAAATCGTTTGAAATAAACAGTGCTGGTCAAAACTATAACGTAAATTATTTCTTTGAGACGAAATTTAAAGTTTTTATTAAGTTTTATACAAGTTTACTCTATTCTAAGTAAAGGAGTAATCAGAATAAATTGCTTTTATCTAGAGTAATATATAATTTGCAGTTTTCAGCCAGAATAAGACGTTTTTAATCTTTTTAATGTAAGTTTTTGTATTCAAAACAAAGGATCGTCTAAAGTAAGCAGTTTTTGTTCAGACTGAAACGTAATTCGAATTTCTGTGCCTGAATAATGGGTTTTCAGTTACTTTGATGTAAGGTTTCATGTTTGTAACAATGAATTAACAAAAATAATTGGTTTTTATCCAAACTGTGGCATGAATCGTTTTTAAAAGGCGAAATAAGATGTTTTTCCTCTGTACAGTGAAAGTTTACTCGTTTCAAAGCATAGAACCGTTTGAAATTAACAGCTCTCGTTAAGACTATAACGCAAATCTTTTGTTTTGTGCTAAAATAAGACGTTTTTAGTCAGTTTGATATAAGTTTTCTTGTTCAAAGCAAAATATTGTCGAAAATCAACCGTTTTTGTCTAAACTGATACAAAATTCGGTGGTGTGTGTCCGAATACAAAATTTTCAGATTCTTTAATGTTAGGTTTGCTGCTTCTAACAAAGAATCAACGAAAATATTTTGTTTTAATACAAACTGCAATATAAAATGTCTTTATAGGACAAAACATGATGTTTGGCATCTGTTTAATAAAAATTTACTCGTTTGGAAGCATAGAATCATTCCAAATAAGCTATTCTCGTCGAAACTATAATGTAATTAGTATTTTGTGCTAGAATACAGCGTTTTTGTTAGATTTATTAACAATTTTGTCTATTTTAAGCAATAAAACGAATAGGATTAGCTGCCTTTATCCGAAGTGATACATAAATTGCTCTTTTATGCCAGATTAATACGTTTTTAATCTGTTCGATGTAAGTTTTCTTGTTCAAAGCAAAAGATCGTCTAAAATAAGCCGTTTTTGTTTGAACTGATAAACAATTCAGACTGAGACTCAACAAAAATAATTTGTTTTAATCCAAACTGATACTTTTTGACCCTATAAGAGTCCTATAAGAGTCCGAAATACGCCGATCTCGTCAAGTCTATAACGTAATTCGTTTTCTTGTGTCAGAATACGACGTTTTCTGTCTGTTTAATATAAGTTTTTAATAATAATAATAATAACAATAATAATAATAATAATAATAATAATAATAATAATAATAATAATAATAATAATAATAATAATAATAATAATAATAATAATAATAATAATATTAATAATAATAATAATGAAAATAATAATAGTAATAAAAGTAAGCTTAGTTTTCTAAGCAAAAATGAAGCTTATTTTGTGTGTTATATGAGCGTTTTCTCATTTCTATGCAAGAAATCATCTGTGATCTGTGTTTTTAGGCAACAAATTGTCTAAAATTAATAACTCATTTTAAAACTGGTATAAAAACATTTACTATACAAAAGTTATAATCAGTTTTTAATAATAATAAAATTAATAATAATAATAATAATAATAATAATAATAATAATAATAATAATAATAATAAAAATAATAGTAATAATAATAATAATAATAATAATAATATTAATAATAATAGTAATAGTAACATAAGTAATAATAATAATAATACTTTTAATAAGGAAAAATGGGGCTTATTTTGTGTGTTACATGAGCGTTTTCTCATTTCTATGCAAAAGATCATGTGTGATCTGTGTTTTTAGGCAATCTAACCCATTTTATAGTTTTTAATATTTAACAAAAATTTGCTTTAAAATAAAATGTTTGAAAAACTGAAATTAAACTAAATTAATTGTGTCTAACACTTTAGTAGAGGAAAAAGGAGGAGACATAAAAGTCACTAAAGTCTTAGAGTTGTCTTTAGTCGTCATATTAATAACAATAACATTTATAATAACAATACTAGTAGTACTAAATTTGCTTATATGCAAGCGCTTACTTAAGGTAACAGTTTTTTTGTTTTTTGCTTATATCTCGAAAACAGTTACTCCTAACAATTTTTACTTTTTCACCAAAATTAAAGGTGATAAAATTTCCTACAAAATAGTTATTTGCACTTTTCATGTAGAACTAACCATAAGCGAGATATAAGTTTGAAAATAATTAATAATTAAAAAAAAGTGTTTTAACAGAAAATGTCTTGTGATTTAAAATACACTTAATTTATTGGGTCCAATACTTTATTAGAAAAAAAAGGAGGTAACATAAAAGTCACTGAAGTCTTCAGAGTCGTTTTTAAATGCTGCATTTTTGTCCTCGTCTCAAACATTGAAAACTGAATTACATTTTTGTTCAGTAACAGTTACAGTTTTCTTATTGGTTTTTTGCTTATATCTCGAAAACAGTTACTCCTATCAAATTTTATCTTTCTTTCAAAATTAAAGCTGATAAAATTTCCAACAAAATAGTTATTTACATTTTTCTTGTAGGACCAAGAATAAACGAGTTATAGAGTTGGATATAAATAATATTTAACAAAAATTTGCTTTAAAATAAAATGCTTGAAAAACCGGAATTAAACTAAATTAATTGTGTCTAACACATTAGTAGAGGAAAAAGGAGAAGACATAAAAGTCACTAAATGTTTCAGAGACGTCTTTAGTCGTCATATTAATAACAATAACATTAATAATAATAATACTAATAGTACTAAATTTGCTTATATGCAAACGCTTAATTAAGGTAACAGTTTTTTGGTTTCTTGCTTATATCTCGAAAACAGTTACTCCTATCAATTTTTATCTTTTTTTCAAAATTAAAGCTGATAAAATTTCCTACAAAATAGTTATTTGCATTTTTTTGTAGGACCAACCATAAGCGAGTTATAGAGTTGGATATAAATAATCTTTAACAAAAATTTGCTTTAAAATAAAATGTTTGAAAAACCGAAATTAAACTAAAGTAAGACTAACACTTTAGTAGAGGTAAAAGGAGAAGACATAAAAGTCACCAAAGTCTTGAGAGTCGTTTTTAGTCGTCATATTAATAACAATAACATTAATAATAATAATACTAATATTACTAAATTTGCTTATATGCAAGCGCTTAATTAAGGTAACAGTTTTTTGGTTTCTTGCTTATATCTCGAAAACAGTTACTCCTATCAATTTTTAAATTTTTACTAAAATTAAAGCAAGCTGATAAAATTTTGTACAAAATAGTAATTTGCATTTTTCATGTAGGACTAACCATAAGCGAGATATAAGTTTGAAAATAATTAATATTTAAAAAAAAAGTGCTTTAACAGAAAATGTCTTGTGATTTAAAATACACTTAATTTAATGGGTCCAATACTTTACTAGAAGAAAAAGGAGGAGGCATAAAAGTCACTAAAGTCTTCAGAGTCGATTTTAAATGCTGCATTTTTGTCTTTGTCTCAAACATTGAAAACTGAATTACATTTTTGTTCAGTAACAGTTACAGTTTTCTTATTGGTTTTTTGCTTATATCTCGAAAACAGTTACTCCTATAAAAATAAAAATAAATAAAATGTTTGAAAAACCGAAATTAAACTAAATTAATTAAGACTATCACTTTAGTAGAGGAAAAAAGAGGAGACATAAAAGTCACCAATGTCTTGAGAGTCGTTTTTAGTCGTCATATTAATAACAATAACATTAATAATAATAATACTAATATTACTAAATTTGCTTATATGCAAGCGGTTAATTAAGGTAACAGTTTCTTGCTTATATCTCAAAAACAGTTACTCCTATCAATTGTTATCTTTTTACTAAAATTAAAGCTGATAAAATTTCTTACAAAATAATTATTTGCATTTTTTATGTAGGACTAACCATAAGCGAGATATAAGTTTGAAAATAATTAATATTTAAAAAAAAGTGCTTTAACAGAAAATGTCTTGTGATTTAAAATACACTTAATTTATTGGGTCCAATACTTTATTAGAAGGAAAAGGAGGTGACATAAAAGTCACTGAAGTCTTCAGAGTCGTTTTTAAATGCTGCATTTTCGTCTTCGTCTCAAACATTGAAAACTGAATTACATTTTTGTTAAGTAACTGTAACAGTTTTCACTTTGGTTTTTTGCTTATATCTCAAAAACACCAAAATAGTTATTTACATTTTTCTTGTAGGACCAAGCATAAGCAAGTTATAGAGTTGGATATAAATAATATTAAACAAAAATTTGCTTTAAAATAAAATGTTTGACAAACCGAAATTAAACTAAATTAATTGTGTCTAACACTTTAGTAGAGGAAAAAGGAGGAGACATAAAAGTCATTAAAGTCTTCAGAATCGTCTTTAGTCGTCATATTAATAACAATAACATTAATAATAACAATACTATTAGTACTAAATTTGCTTATATGCAAGCGCTTAATTAAGGTAACAGTTTTTTTGTTGTTTGCTTATATCTCGAAAACAGTTACTCCTATCAGTTTTTACCTTTTCACCAAAATTAAAGCTGATAAAATTTCCTTCAAAATCGTTATTTGCATTTTTCATGTAGAACTAACCATAAGCAAGATATAAGTTTGAAAATAATTAATAATTAAAAAAAATGTGCTTTAACAGAAAATGTCTTGTGATTTAAAATACACTTAATTTATTGGGTCCAATACTTAATTAGAAGAAAAAGGAGGTGACAGTAAATGCTGCATTTTCGTCTTCGTCTCAAACATTAAATACTGAATTACACTTTGTTTAGTAACTGTTACAGTTTTCACTTTGGTTTTTTGCTTATATCTCGAAAACAGTTACTCCTATCAATTTTTATCTTTCCTTCAAAATTAAAGCTGATAAAATTTTTTACAAAATAGTTTTTTGCATTTTTTTGTAGGACCAACTATAAGCTAGTTATAGAGTTGGATATAAATAATCTTTAACAAAAATTTGATATAAAAATAAAAAAAGATAAAAATTGATAGGAGTAACTGTTTTCGAGATATAAGCAAGAAACCAAAAAACTGTTACCTTAATTAAGCGTTTGCATATAAGCTAATTTAGTACTAATAGTATTATTATTATTAATGTTATTGTTAATAATATGACGACTAAAGACGACTCTGAAACCTTTAGTGACTTTTATGTCTTCTTCTTTTTCCTCTACTAAAGTGTTAGACACAATTAATTTAGTTTAATTTCAGTATTTCAAACATTTTATTTTAAAGCAAATTCTTGTTAAATATTATTTATATCCATCTCTATAACTCGCTTATGCTTGGTCCTACAAGAAAAATGCAAATAACTATTTTGTAGGAAATTTTATCAGCTTTAATTTTAGTAAAAAATAAAAATTGATAGGAGTAACTGTTTTCGAGATATAAGCAAGAAACCAAAAAACTGTTACCTTAATAAAGCGCTTGCATATAAGCAAATTTAGTACTATTAGTATTATTATTATTAATGTTATTGTTATTAAAATGTCGACTAAAAACGACTCTGAAGACTTTGGTGACTTTTATGTCTTCTCCTTTTTCCTATAGTAAAGTGTTAGACTCAATTAATTTAGTTTAATTTCGGTTTTTCAAACATTTTATTTTAAAGCAAATTTTTGTTGAAGATTATTTATATCCAACTCTATAACTCGCTTATGGTTGGTCTTACAAAAGAAATGCAAACAACTATTTTGTAGGAAATTTTATCAGCTTTAATTTTAGTAAAAAGATAAAAATTTATAGGAGTAACTGTTTTCGAGATATAAGCAAGAAACCAAAACACTGTTATCTTAATTAAGCGTTTGCATATAAGCAAATTTAGTACTATTAGTATTATTATCATTAATGTTATTGTTATTAATATGACGACTAAAGACGACTCTGAAACCTTTAGTGACTTTTATGTCTTTTTCTTTTTCCTCTACTAAAGTGTTAGACACAATTAAATTAGTTTAATTTCAGTTTTTCAAACATTTTATTTTAAAGCAAATTTTTGTTAAATATTATTTATATCCAACTCTATAACTCGCTTATGGTTGGTCCTACAAGAAAAATGCAAATAACGATTTTGTAGGAAATTTTATCAGCTTTAATTTTGAAATAAAAATAAAAATTGATAGGAGTAACAGTTTTCGAGATATAAGCAAAAAACCAATAAGAAAACTGTAACTGTTATTGAACAAAAATGTAATTCAGTTTTCAATGTTTGAGACGAAGACGAAAATGCAGCATTTAAAATCGACTCTGAAGATTTCAGTGACTTTTATGTCACCTCCTTTTTCTTCTAATAAACTATTGGACCCGATAAATTAAGTGTATTTTAAATCCCAAGACATTTTCTGTTAAAACACTTTTTTTTTAAATATTAATTATTTTCAAACTTATATCTCGCTTATGGTTAGTCCTACATGAAAAATGCAAATACGTATTTTGTAGGAAATTTTATCAGCTTTAATTTTAGTGAAAAGATAAAAATTGATAGGAGTAACTGTTTTCGAGATATAAGCAAGAAGCCAAAAAACTGTTACCTTAATTAAGGGCTTACATATAAGCAAATTTAGTACTAAAAACCACTCTGAAGACTTTGGTGACTTTTATGTCACCTCCTTTTTCTTCTAATAAAGTATTGAACCCATTAAATTAAGTGTATTTTAAATCACAAGCATTTTCTGTTAAAGCACTTTTTCTTTAAATATTAATTATTTTCAAACTTATATCTCGCTTATGGTTAGTTCTACATAAAAAATGCAAATAGCTATTTTGTAGGAAATTTTATCAGCTTTAATTTTAGTAAAAAGATAAAAATTAATAGGAGTAACTGTTTTCGAGATATAAGCAAGAAACTGTTATCTTAATTAAGCGCTTGCATATAAGCAAATTTAGTAATATTAGTATTATTATTATTAATGTTATTGTTATTAATATGACGATTAAAAACGACTCTCAAGACTTTGGTGACTTTTATGTCTTCTCCTTTTTCCTATACTAAAGTGTTAGACTCAATTTATTTAGTTTAATTTCGGTTTTTCAAACATTTTATTTTAAAGCAAATTTTTGTTAATGATTATTTATATCCAACACTATAACTCGCTTATGGTTGGTCTTACAAAAAAAATGCAAATAACTATTTTGTAGGAAATTTTATCAGCTTTAATTTTGAAAGAAAGATAAAAATTGATAAAAGTAATTGTTTTCGAGATATAAGCAAAAAACCAAAGTAAAAACTGTTACAGTTACTGAACAAAAATGTAATTCAGTTTTCATTGTTTGAGACGAAGACGAAAATGCAGCATTTAAAAACGACTCTTAAAACTTTAGTGACTTTTATGTCACCTCCCTTTTCTTCTAATAAAGTATTGGACCCAATAAATTAAGTGTATTATAAATCACACGACATTTTCTGTCAAACACTTTTTTTTTAAATATTAATTATTTTCAAACTTAAATCTCGCTTATGGTTAGTCCTACATAAAAAATGCAAATAACTATTTTGTAGGAAATTTTATCAGCTTTAATTTTTGTAAAATGATAAAAATTGATAGGAGTAACTGTTTTCGAGATATAAGCAAGAAACTGTTGCCTTAATTAAGCGCTTGCATATAAGCAAATTTAGTAATATTAGTATTATTATTATTAATGTTATTGTTATTAATATGACGACTAAAAACGACTCTCAAGATTTTGGTGACTTTTATGTCTTCTCCTTTTTCCTCTACTAATGTGTTAGTCTTAATTAATTTAGTTTAATTTCGGATTATCAAACATTTTATTTTAAAGCAAATTTTTGTTAAAGATTATCTATATCCAACTCTATCACTCGCTTATGGTTGGTCTTACAAAAAAAATGCAATTAACCATTTTGTAGGAAATTTTATCAGCTTTAATTTTGAAAAAAAGGTAAAAGTTGATAGAAGTAACTGGTTTCGAGATATAAGCAAAAAACCAATAAGAAAACTGTAACTGTTACTGAACAAAAATGTAATTCAGTTTTCAATATTTGAGACTAAGACGAAAATGCAGCATTTAAAAACAACTCTGAAAACTTCAGTGACTTTTATGTCACCATTTTTTTCTTCTAATAAAGTATTGGACCCATTAAATTAAGTGTATTTTAAATCACAAGACATTTTCTGTTAAAGCAATTTTTTTTTAAATATTAATTATTTACAAACTTATATCTCGCTTATGGTTAGTCCTACATAAAAAATGCAAATAACTATTTTGTAGGAAATTTTATCAGCTTTAATTTTAGTGAAAAGATAAAAATTGATAGGAGTAACTGTTTTCGAGATATAAGCAAGAAACCAAAAAACTGTTACCTTAATTAAGGGCTTACATATAAGCAAATTTAGTACTAAAAACAACTCTAAAAACTGTGGTGACTTTTATGTCACCTCCTTTTTCTTCTAATAAAGTATTGGACCCATTAAATTAAGTGTATTTTAAATCACAAGACATTTTCTGTTAAAGCACTTTTTCTTTAAATATTAATTATTTTCAAACTTATATCTCGCTTATGGTTAGTTCTACATAAAAAATGCAAATAACTATTTTGTAGGAAATTTTATAAGCTTTAATTTTAGTAAAAAGATAAAAATGATAGGAGTAACTGTTTTCGAGATATAAGCAAGAAACCAAAAAACTGTTACCTTAATAAAGCGCTTGCATATAAGCAAATTTAGTACTATTAGTATTATTATTATTAATGTTATTGTTATTAAAATGTCGACTAAAAACGACTCTGAAGACTTTGGTGACTTTTATGTTTTCTCCTTTTTCCTATAGTAAAGTGTTAGACTCAATTAATTTAGTTTAATTTCGGTTTTTCAAACATTTTATTTTAAAGCAAATTTTTGTTGAAGATTATTTATATCCAACTCTATAACTCGCTTATGGTTGGTCTTACAAAAGAAATGCAAACAACTATTTTGTAGGAAATTTTATCAGCTTTAATTTTAGTAAAAAGATAAAAATTTATAGGAGTAACTGTTTTCGAGATATAAGCAAGAAACCAAAACACTGTTATCTTAATTAAGCGTTTGCATATAAGCAAATTTAGTACTATTAGTATTATTATCATTAATGTTATTGTTATTAATATGACGAGTAAAGACGACTCTGAAACCTTTAGTGACTTTTATGTCTTTTTCTTTTTCCTCTACTAAAGTGTTAGACACAATTAAATTAGTTTAATTTCAGTTTTTCAAACATTTTATTTTAAAGCAAATTTTTGTTAAATATTATTTATATCCAACTCTATAACTCGCTTATGGTTGGTCCTACAAGAAAAATGCAAATAACGATTTTGTAGGAAATTTTATCAGCTTTAATTTTGAAATAAAAATAAAAATTGATAGGAGTAACAGTTTTCGAGATATAAGCAAAAAACCAATAAGAAAACTGTAACTGTTACTGAACAAAAATGTAATTCAGTTTTCAATGTTTGAGACGAAGACGAAAATGCAGCATTTAAAATCGACTCTGAAGACTTCAGTGACTTTTATGTCACCTCCTTTTTTTTCTAATAAACTATTGGACCCGATAAATTAAGTGTATTTTAAATCCCAAGACATTTTCTGTTAAAACACTTTTTTTTTAAATATTAATTATTTTCAAACTTATGTCTCGCTTATGGTTAGTCCTACATGAAAAATGCAAATACGTATTTTGTAGGAAATTTTATCAGCTTTAATTTTAGTGAAAAGTTAAAAATTGATAGGAGTAACTGTTTTCGAGATATAAGCAAGAAACCAAAAAACTGTTACCTTAATTAAGGGCTTACATATAAGCAAATTTAGTACTAAAAACCACTCTAAAGACTTTGGTGACTTTTATGTCACCTCCTTTTTCTTCTAATAAAGTATTGAACCCATTAAATTAAGTGTATTTTAAATCACAAGACATTTTCTGTTAAAGCACTTTTTCTTTAAATATTAATTATTTTCAAACTTATATCTCGCTTATGGTTAGTTCTACATAAAAAATGCAAATAGCTATTTTGTAGGAAATTTTATCAGCTTTAATTTTAGTAAAAAGATAAAAATTAATAGGAGTAACTGTTTTCGAGATATAAGCAAGAAACTGTTATCTTAATTAAGCGCTTGCATATAAGCAAATTTAGTAATATTAGTATTATTATTATTAATGTTATTGTTATTAATATGACGATTAAAAACGACTCTCAAGACTTTGGTGACTTTTATGTCTTCTCCTTTTTCCTATACTAAAGTGTTAGACTCAATTTATTTAGTTTAATTTCGGTTTTTCAAACATTTTATTTTAAAGCAAATTTTTGTTAATGATTATTTATATCCAACACTATAACTCGCTTATGGTTGGTCTTACAAAAAAAATGCAAATAACTATTTTGTAGGAAATTTTATCAGCTTTAATTTTGAAAGAAAGATAAAAATTGATAAAAGTAATTGTTTTCGAGATATAAGCAAAAAACCAAAGTAAAAACTGTTACAGTTACTGAACAAAAATGTAATTCAGTTTTCATTGTTTGAGACGAAGACGAAAATGCAGCATTTAAAAACGACTCTTAAAACTTTAGTGACTTTTATGTCACCTCCCTTTTCTTCTAATAAAGTATTGGACCCAATAAATTAAGTGTATTATAAATCACACGACATTTTCTGTCAAACACTTTTTTTTTAAATATTAATTATTTTCAAACTTAAATCTCGCTTATGGTTAGTCCTACATAAAAAATGCAAATAACTATTTTGTAGGAAATTTTATCAGCTTTAATTTTTGTAAAATGATAAAAATTGATAGGAGTAACTGTTTTCGAGATATAAGCAAGAAACTGTTGCCTTAATTAAGCGCTTGCATATAAGCAAATTTAGTAATATTAGTATTATTATTATTAATGTTATTGTTATTAATATGACGACTAAAAACGACTCTCAAGATTTTGGTGACTTTTATGTCTTCTCCTTTTTCCTCTACTAATGTGTTAGTCTTAATTAATTTAGTTTAATTTCGGATTATCAAACATTTTATTTTAAAGCAAATTTTTGTTAAAGATTATCTATATCCAACTCTATCACTCGCTTATGGTTGGTCTTACAAAAAAAATGCAATTAACCATTTTGTAGGAAATTTTATCAGCTTTAATTTTGAAAAAAAGGTAAAAGTTGATAGAAGTAACTGGTTTCGAGATATAAGCAAAAAACCAATAAGAAAACTGTAACTGTTACTGAACAAAAATGTAATTCAGTTTTCAATATTTGAGACTAAGACGAAAATGCAGCATTTAAAAACAACTCTGAAAACTTCAGTGACTTTTATGTCACCTCCTTTTTCTTCTAATAAAGTATTGGACCCATTAAATTAAGTGTATTTTAAATCACAAGACATTTTCTGTTAAAGCACTTTTTCTTTAAATATTAATTATTTTCAAACTTATATCTCGCTTATGGTTAGTTCTACATAAAAAATGCAAATAACTATTTTGTAGGAAATTTTATAAGCTTTAATTTTAGTAAAAAGATAAAAATGATAGGAGTAACTGTTTTCGAGATATAAGCAAGAAACCAAAAAACTGTTACCTTAATAAAGCGCTTGCATATAAGCAAATTTAGTACTATTAGTATTATTATTATTAATGTTATTGTTATTAAAATGTCGACTAAAAACGACTCTGAAGACTTTGGTGACTTTTATGTTTTCTCCTTTTTCCTATAGTAAAGTGTTAGACTCAATTAATTTAGTTTAATTTCGGTTTTTCAAACATTTTATTTTAAAGCAAATTTTTGTTGAAGATTATTTATATCCAACTCTATAACTCGCTTATGGTTGGTCTTACAAAAGAAATGCAAACAACTATTTTGTAGGAAATTTTATCAGCTTTAATTTTAGTAAAAAGATAAAAATTTATAGGAGTAACTGTTTTCGAGATATAAGCAAGAAACCAAAACACTGTTATCTTAATTAAGCGTTTGCATATAAGCAAATTTAGTACTATTAGTATTATTATCATTAATGTTATTGTTATTAATATGACGAGTAAAGACGACTCTGAAACCTTTAGTGACTTTTATGTCTTTTTCTTTTTCCTCTACTAAAGTGTTAGACACAATTAAATTAGTTTAATTTCAGTTTTTCAAACATTTTATTTTAAAGCAAATTTTTGTTAAATATTATTTATATCCAACTCTATAACTCGCTTATGGTTGGTCCTACAAGAAAAATGCAAATAACGATTTTGTAGGAAATTTTATCAGCTTTAATTTTGAAATAAAAATAAAAATTGATAGGAGTAACAGTTTTCGAGATATAAGCAAAAAACCAATAAGAAAACTGTAACTGTTACTGAACAAAAATGTAATTCAGTTTTCAATGTTTGAGACGAAGACGAAAATGCAGCATTTAAAATCGACTCTGAAGACTTCAGTGACTTTTATGTCACCTCCTTTTTTTTCTAATAAACTATTGGACCCGATAAATTAAGTGTATTTTAAATCCCAAGACATTTTCTGTTAAAACACTTTTTTTTTAAATATTAATTATTTTCAAACTTATGTCTCGCTTATGGTTAGTCCTACATGAAAAATGCAAATACGTATTTTGTAGGAAATTTTATCAGCTTTAATTTTAGTGAAAAGTTAAAAATTGATAGGAGTAACTGTTTTCGAGATATAAGCAAGAAACCAAAAAACTGTTACCTTAATTAAGGGCTTACATATAAGCAAATTTAGTACTAAAAACCACTCTAAAGACTTTGGTGACTTTTATGTCACCTCCTTTTTCTTCTAATAAAGTATTGAACCCATTAAATTAAGTGTATTTTAAATCACAAGACATTTTCTGTTAAAGCACTTTTTCTTTAAATATTAATTATTTTCAAACTTATATCTCGCTTATGGTTAGTTCTACATAAAAAATGCAAATAGCTATTTTGTAGGAAATTTTATCAGCTTTAATTTTAGTAAAAAGATAAAAATTAATAGGAGTAACTGTTTTCGAGATATAAGCAAGAAACTGTTATCTTAATTAAGCGCTTGCATATAAGCAAATTTAGTAATATTAGTATTATTATTATTAATGTTATTGTTATTAATATGACGATTAAAAACGACTCTCAAGACTTTGGTGACTTTTATGTCTTCTCCTTTTTCCTATACTAAAGTGTTAGACTCAATTTATTTAGTTTAATTTCGGTTTTTCAAACATTTTATTTTAAAGCAAATTTTTGTTAATGATTATTTATATCCAACACTATAACTCGCTTATGGTTGGTCTTACAAAAAAAATGCAAATAACTATTTTGTAGGAAATTTTATCAGCTTTAATTTTGAAAGAAAGATAAAAATTGATAAAAGTAATTGTTTTCGAGATATAAGCAAAAAATCAAAGTGAAAACTGTTACAGTTACTGAACAAAAATGTAATTCAGTTTTCATTGTTTGAGACGAAGACGAAAATGCAGCATTTAAAAACGACTCTTAAAACTTTAGTGACTTTTATGTCACCTCCCTTTTCTTCTAATAAAGTATTGGACCCAATAAATTAAGTGTATTATAAATCACACGACATTTTCTGTCAAACACTTTTTTTTTAAATATTAATTATTTTCAAACTTAAATCTCGCTTATGGTTAGTCCTACATAAAAAATGCAAATAACTATTTTGTAGGAAATTTTATCAGCTTTAATTTTTGTAAAATGATAAAAATTGATAGGAGTAACTGTTTTCGAGATATAAGCAAGAAACTGTTGCCTTAATTAAGCGCTTGCATATAAGCAAATTTAGTAATATTAGTATTATTATTATTAATGTTATTGTTATTAATATGACGACTAAAAACGACTCTCAAGATTTTGGTGACTTTTATGTCTTCTCCTTTTTCCTCAACTAATGTGTTAGTCTTAATTAATTTAGTTTAATTTCGGATTATCAAACATTTTATTTTAAAGCAAATTTTTGTTAAAGATTATCTATATCCAACTCTATCACTCGCTTATGGTTGGTCTTACAAAAAAAATGCAATTAACTATTTTGTAGGAAATTTTATCAGCTTTAATTTTGAAAAAAAGGTAAAAATTGATAGAAGTAACTGGTTTCGAGATATAAGCAAAAAACCAATAAGAAAACTGTAACTGTTACTGAACAAAAATGTAATTCAGTTTTCAATATTTGAGACTAAGACGAAAATGCAGCATTTAAAAACAACTCTGAAAACTTCAGTGACTTTTATGTCACCATTTTTTTCTTCTAATAAAGTATTGGACCCATTAAATTAAGTGTATTTTAAATCACAAGACATTTTCTGTTAAAGCAATTTTTTTTTAAATATTAATTATTTACAAACTTATATCTCGCTTATGGTTAGTCCTACATAAAAAATGCAAATAACTATTTTGTAGGAAATTTTATCAGCTTTAATTTTAGTGAAAAGATAAAAATTGATAGGAGTAACTGTTTTCGAGATATAAGCAAGAAACCAAAAAACTGTTACCTTAATTAAGGGCTTACATATAAGCAAATTTAGTACTAAAAACAACTCTGAAAACTTTGGTGACTTTTATGTCACCTCCTTTTTCTTCTAATAAAATATTGGACCCATTAAATTAAGTGTATTTTAAATCACAAGACATTTTCTGTTAAAGCACTTTTTCTTTAAATATTAATTATTTTCAAACTTATATCTCGCTTATGGTTAGTTCTACATAAAAAATGCAAATAACTATTTTGTAGGAAATTTTATAAGCTTTAATTTTAGTAAAAAGATAAAAATTGATAGGAGTAACTGTTTTCGAGATATAAGCAAGAAACTGTTACCTTAATTAAGCGCTTGCATATAAGCAAATTTAGTACTATTAGTATTATTATTATTAATGTTATTGTTATTAATATGACGACTAAAGACGACTCTAAAACCTTTAGTGACTTTTATGTCTTTTTCTTTTTCCTCTACTAAAGTGTTAGACACAATTAATTTAGTTTAATTTCAGTATTTCAAACATTTTATTTTAAAGCAAATTTTTGTTAAATAATATTTATATCCATCTCTATAACTCGCTTATGCTTGGTCCTACAAAAAAAATGCAAATAACTATTTTGTAGGAAATTTTATCAGCTTTAATTTTAGTAAAAAGATAAAAATTGATAGGAGTAACTGTTTTCGAGATATAAGCAAAAAACCAAAAAACTGTTACCTTAATAAAGCGCTTTCATATAAGCAAATTTAGTACTATTAGTATTATTATTATTAATGTTATTGTTATTAAAATGACGACTAAAAAAGACTCTAAAGACTTTGGTGACTTTTATGTCTTCTCCTTTTTCCTATACTAAAGTGTTAGACTCAATTAATTTAGTTTAATTTCGGTTTTTCAAACATTTTATTTTAAAGCAAATTTTTGTTGAAGATTATTTATATCCAACACTATAACTCGCTTATGGTTGGTCTTACAAAAAAAATGCAAATAACTATTTTGTAGGAAATTTTATCAGCTTTAATTTTAGTAAAAAGATAAAAATTGACAGGAGTAACTGTTTTCGAGATATAAGCAAGAAACCAAAACACTGTTACCTTAATTAAGCGTTTGCATATAAGCAAATTTAGTACTATTAGTATTATTATTATTAATGTTATTGTTATTAATATGACGACTAAAGACGACTCTGAAACCTTTAGTGACTTTTATGTCTTTTTCTTTTTCCTCTACTAAAGTGTTAGACACAATTAATTTAGTTTAATTTCAGTATTTCAAACATTTTATTTTAAAGCAAATTTTTGTTAAATATTATTTATATCCATCTCTATAACTCGCTTATGCTTGGTCCTACAAGAAAAATGCAAATAACTATTTTGTAGGAAATTTTATCAGCTTTAATTTTAGTAAAAAGATAAAAATTAATAGGAGTAACTGTTTTCGAGATATTAGCAAAAAACCAAAAAACTGTTACCTTAATAAAGCGTTTGCATATAAGCAAATTTAGTACTATTGGTATTATTATTATTAATGTTATTGTTATTAAAATGACGACTAAAAAAGACTCTAAAGACTTTGGTGACTTTTATGTCTTCTCCTTTTTCCTATACTAAAGTGTTAGACACAATTAATTTAGTTTAATTTCAGTATTTCAAACATTTTATTTTAAAGCAAATTTTTGTTAAATATTATTTATATCCATCTCTATAACTCGCTTATGCTTGGTCCTACAAGAAAAATGCAAATAACTATTTTGTAGAAAATTTTATCAGCTTTAATTTTAGTATAAGATAAAAATTGATAGGAGTAACTGTTTTCGAGATATAAGCAAGAAACCAAAACACTGTTACCTTAATTAAGCGTTTGCATATAAGCAAATTTAGTACTATTAATATTATTATTATTAATGTTATTGTTATTAATATGACGACTGAAGACGACTCTGAAACCTTTAGTGACTTTTATGTCTTTTTCTTTTTCCTCTACTAAAGTGGTAGACACAATTAAACTAGTTTAATTTCAGTTTTTCAAACATTTTATTTTAAAGCAAATTTTTGTTAAATATTATTTATATCCAACTCTATAACTCGCTTATGGTTGGTCCTACAAGAAAAATGCTAATAACGATTTTGTAGGAAATTTTATCAGCTTTAATTTTAGTAAAAAGATAAAAATTGATAGTAGTAACTGTTTTCGAGATATAAGCAAGAAACCAAAAAACTGTTAACTTAATAAAGCGCTTGCATATAAGCTAATTTAGTACTAAAAACAACTCTGAAGATTTTGGTGACTTTATGTCTTCTCCTTTTTCCTCTACTAAAGTGTTAGACCCAATTAATTTAGTTTAATATCGGTTTTTCAAACATTTTATTTTAAAGCAAATTTTTGTTAAAGATTATTTATATCCAACTCTATAACTCGCTTATGGTTGGTCCTACATGAAAAATGCAAATAACGATTTTGTAGGAAATTTTATCAGCTTTAATTTTGAAATAAAGATAAAAATTGATAGGAGTAACAGTTTTCGAGATATAAGCAAAAAACCAATAAGAAAACTGTAACTGTTACTGATCAAAAATGTAATTCAGTTTTCAATGTTTGAGACGAAGACGAAAATGCAGCATTTAAAATCGACTCTGAAGACTTCAGTGACTTTTATGTCACCTCCTTTTTCTTCTAATAAAGTATTGGACCCAATAAATTAAGTGTATTTTAAATCACAAAACATTTTCTGTTAAAGCACTTTTTTTTAAATATTAGTTATTTTCAAACTTATATCTCGCTTATGGTTAGTCCTACATGAAAAATGCAAATTACTATTTTGTAGGAAATTTTATCAGCTTTAATTTTAGTAAAAAAATAAAAATTGATAGTAGTAACTGTTTTCGAGATATAAGCAAGAAACCAAAAAACTGTTAACTTAATTAAGCGTTTGCATATAAGCAAATTTAGTACTATTAGTATTATTATTATTAATGTTATTGTTATTAATATGACGATTAAAGACGACTCTAAAACCTTTAGTGACTTTTATGTCTTCTTCTTTTTCCTCTACTAAAGTGTTAGACACAGTTAAATTAGTTTAATTTCAGTTTTTCAAACATTTTATTTTAAAGCAAATTTTTGTTAAATATTATTTATATCCAACTCTATAACTCGCTTATGGTTGGTCCTACAAGAAAAATGCAAATAACTATTCTGTAGAATATTTTATCAGCTTTAATTTTGAAAGAAAGACAAAAATTCATAGGAGTAACACCAAAAAACTGTTACCTTAATAAAGCGCTTGCATATAAGCAGATTTAGTACTATTAGTATTATTATTATTAATGTTATTGTTATTAATATGACGACTAAAAACGATTTTGAAGACTTTGGTGACTTTTAAAACAAAGGATCGTCTAAAGTAAGCAGTTTTTGTCCAGACTGAAACGTAATTCGAATTTCTGTGCCTGAATAAGAGGTTTTCAGTTACTTTGATGTAAGGTTTCATGTTTGTAACAATGAATTAACGAAAATAATTGGTTTTTATCCAAATTGTGGCATGAATCGTTTTTAAAAGGCGAAATAAGATGTTTTTCCGCTGTACAGTGAAAGTTTACTCGTTTCAAAGCATAGAACCGTTTGAAATTAACAGCTCTCGTTAAGACTATAACGCAAATCTTTTGTTTTGTGTTAAAATAAGACGTTTTTAGTCAGTTTGATATAAGTTTTCTTGTTCAAAGCAAAATATTGTCGAAAATCAACCGTTTTTGTCTAAACTGATACAAAATTCGGTGGTTTGTGTCCGAATACAAAGTTTTCAGATTCTTTAATGTTAGGTTTGCTGCTTCTAACAAAGAATCAACGAAAATATTTTGTTTTAATACAAACTGCAATATAAAATGTCTTTGTAGGACAAAAAATGATGTTTGGCATCTGTTTAATAAAAATTTACTCGTTTGGAAGCATAGAATCATTCCAAATAAGCTATTCTCGTCGAAACTATAATGTAATTAGTATTTTGTGCTAGAATACAGCGTTTTTGTTAGATTTATTAACAATTTTGTCTATTTTAAGCAATGAAACGAATAGGATTAGCTGCCTTTATTCAAAGTGATACATAAATTGCTCTTTTATGCCAGATTAATACCTTTTTAGTCTGTTCGACGTAAGTTTTCTTGTTCAAAGCAAAAGATCGTCTAAAATAAGCCGTTTTTGTTTGAACTGATAAACAATTCAGACTGAGACTCAACAAAAATAATTTGTTTTAATCCACACTGATACTTTTTGACCCTATAAGAGTCCTATAAGAGTCCGAGAGTCCGAGATACGCCGTTCTCGTCAAGTCTATAACGTAATTCGTTTTTTTGTGTCAGAATACGACGTTTTCTGTCTGTTTAATATGTTTTTAATAATAATTATAACAATAATAATAATAATAATAATAATAATATTAATAATAGTAATAATAATAATAATATTAATAATAATAATAATGAAAATAATAATAGTAATAAAAGTAAGCTTAGTTTTCTAAGCAAAAATGAAGCTTATTTTGTGTGTTATATGAGCGTTTTCTCATTTCTATGCAAGAAATCATCTGTGATCTGTGTTTTTAGGCAAGAAATTGTCTAAAATTAATAACTCATTTTAAAACTGGTATAAAAACATTTACTATACAAAAGTTAATAATAATAATAATAATAATAAAAATAATAATAATAATAATAATAATAATAATAATAATAATAATAATAATAATAATAATAATAATAATAATAATAATAATAATAATAATAATAATAGTAATAAAAGTAAGCTTAGTTTTCTAAGCAAAAATGAAGCTTATTTTGTGTGTTATATGAGCGTTTTCTCATTTCTATGCAAGAGATCATCTGTGATCTGTGTTTTTAGGCAAGAAATTGAATAAAATTAATAACTCATTTTAAAACTGGTATAAAAACATTTACTATACAAAAGTTAATAATAATAATAATAATAATAATAATAATAATAATAATAATGATAATAATAATAATAATAATAATAATAATAATAATAATAATAATAATAATAATAATAATAATAATAATAATAATAATAATAATAATAATAATAATAATAATAATAATAATAATAATGATAATAATACTTATAATAATGAATTTCTTTCTAAATTAAAGCTTAGTTTTTCTAAGCAAAAATGATGCTTATTTTGTGTGATCTGAGCGTTTTCTCATTTCTATGCAAGAGATCATCTGTGATCTGTGTTTTTAGGCAAGAAATTGTCTAAAATTAATAACTCATTTTAAAACTGGTATAAAAACATTTACTATACAAAAGTTATAATCGGTTTTTAATAATAATAATATTAATAATAATAATAATAATAATAATAATAATAATAATAATAATAATAATAATAATAATAATAATAATAATAATAGTAATAATAATAAAAATAAAATTAATAATAATAATAATAATAATAAAAATAATAATAGTAATAAAAGTAAGCTTAGTTTTCTAAGCAAAAATGAAGCTTATTTTGTGTGTTATATGAGCGTTTTCTCATTTCTATGCAAGAGATCATCTGTGATCTGTGTTTTTAGGCAAGAAATTGAATAAAATTAATAACTCATTTTAAAACTGGTATAAAAACATTTACTATACAAAAGTTAATAATAATAATAATAATAATAATAATAATAATAAGAATAATAATAATAATAATAATAATAATAATAATAATAATAATAATAATAATAATAATAATAATAATAATAATAATAATAATAATGATAATAATACTTATAATAATGAATTTCTTTCTAAATTAAAGCTTAGTTTTTCTAAGCAAAAATGATGCTTATTTTGTGTGATCTGAGCGTTTTCTCATTTCTATGCAAGAGATCATCTGTGATCTGTGTTTTTAGGCAAGAAATTGTCTAAAATTAATAACTCATTTTAAAACTGGTATAAAAACATTTACTATACAAAAGTTATAATCGGTTTTTAATAATAATAATATTAATAATAATAATAATAATAATAATAATAATAATAATAATAATAATAATAATAATAATAGTAATAATAATAAAAATAAAATTAATAATAATAATAATAATAATAAAAATAATAATAGTAATAGTAACATAAGTAATAATAATAATAATACTTTTAATAAGGAAAAATGGAGCTTATTTTGTGTGTTACATGAGCGTTTTCTCATTTCTATGCAAAAGATCATGTGTGATCTGTGTTTTTAGGCAACCTAAGCCAGTTTATAGTTTTTAATATTTAACAAAAATTTGCTTTAAAATAAAATGTTTGAAAAACTGAAATTAAACTAAATTAATTGTGTCTAACACTTTAGTAGAGGAAAAAGGAGGAGACATAAAAGTCACTATAGTCTTAGAGTTGTCCTTAGTCGTCATATTAATAACAATAACATTTATAATAACAATACTAGTAGTACTAAATTTGCTTATATGCAAGCGCTTAATTAAGGTAACAGTTTTTTTGTTTTTTGCTTATATCTCGAAAGCAGTTACTCCTATCAATTTTTACTTTTTCACCAAAATTAAAGGTGATAAAATTTCCTACAAAATAGTTATTTGCATTTTTCATGTGGAACTAACCATAAGCGAGATATAAGTTTGAAACAATTAATAATTAAAAAAAAGTGTTTTAACAGAAAATGTCTTGTGATTTAAAATACACTTAATTTATTGGGTTCAATACTTTATTAGAAGAAAAAGGAGGTGACATAAAAGTCACTGAAGTCTTCAGAGTCGTTTTAGTGTTTTAGTGACTTTTATGTCTTCTTCTTTTTCCTCTACTAAAGTGTTAGACACAATTAAATTAGTTTAATTTCAGTTTTTCAAACATTTTATTTTAAAGCAAATTTTTGTTAAATATTATTTATATCCAACTCTATAACTCGCTTATGGTTGGTCCTACAAGAAAAATGCAAATAACTATTTTGTAGGAAATTTTATCAGCTTTAATTTTGACAGAAAGATAAAAATTGATAGGAGTAACTGTTTTCGAGATATAAGCAAAAAACCAATAAGAAAACTGTGACTGTTACTGAACAAAAATGTAATTCAGTTTTCAATGTTTGAGACGAAGACGAAACTGCAGCATTTAAAAACGACTCTGAAGACTTCAGTGACTTTTATGTCACTTCCTTTTTCTTCTAATAAAGTATTGGACCCAATAAATTAAGTGTATTTTAAATCACAAGACATTTTCTGTTAAAGCAATTTTTTTTAAATATTAATTATTTTCAATCATATATCTCGCTTATAGTTAGTCCTACATGAAAAATGCAAATAACTATTTTGTAGGAAATTTTATCAGCTTGAATTTTAGTAAAAAGATAAAAATTGATAGGAGTAACTGTTTTCGAGACATAAGCAAGAAACCAAAACACTGTTACCTTAATTAAGCGTTTGCATATAAGCAAATTTAGTACTATTAGTATTATTATTATTAATGTTATTGTTATTAATATGACAACTAAAGACAACTCTGAAACCTTTAGTGACTTTTATGTCTTTTTCTTTTTCCTCTACTAAAGTGTTAGACTCAATTAATTTAGTTTAATTTCGGTTTTTCAAACATTTTATTTTAAAGCAAATTTTTTTTAAATATTATTTATATCCAACTCTATAACTCACTTATGGTTGGTCCTACAAAAAAATGCAAATAACTATTTTGTAGGAAATTTTATTAGCTTTAATTTTGAAAAAAAGATAAAAATTGATAGGAGTAACTGTTTTCGAGATATAAGCAAGAAACCAAAAAAATGTTACGTTAATTAAGCGTTTGCATATATGCAAATTTAGTACTATTAGTATTATTATTATTAATGTTATTGTTATTAATATGACGACTAAAGACGACTCTGAAACATTTAGTGACTTTTATGTCTTCTCCTTTTTCCTCTACTAAAGTGTTAGACACAATAAATTTAGTTTAATTCCGGTTTTTCAAGCATTTTATTTTAAAGCAAATTTTTGTTAAATATTATTTATATCCAACTCTATAACTCGTTTATGCTTGGTCCTACAAGAAAAATGTAAATAACTATTTTGTTGGAAATTTTATCAGCTTTAATTTTGAAAGAAAGATAAAATTTGATAGGAGTAACTGTTTTCGAGATATAAGCAAAAAACCAATAAGAAAACTGTAACTGTTACTGAACAAAAATGTAATTCAGTTTTCAATGTTTGAGACGAAGTCAAAAATGCAGCATTTAAAAACGACTCTGAAGACTTCAGTGACTTTTATGTCACCTCCTTTTTCTTCTAATAAAGTATTGGACCCAACAAATTAAGTGTATTTTAAATCACAAGACATTTTCTGTTAAAACACTTTTTTTTAATTAATAATTATTTTCAAACTTATATCTCGCTTATGGTTAGTTTTACATGAAAAATGCAAATAACTATTTTGTAGGAAATTTTATCACCTTTAATTTTGGTGAAAAAGTAAAAATTGATAGGAGTAACTGTTTTCGAGATATAGGCAAAAAACAAAAAAACTGTTACCTTAATTAAGCGCTTGCATATAAGCAAATTTAGTACTACTAGTATTGTTATTATAAATGTTATTGTTATTAATATGACGACTAAAGACAACTTTAAGACTTTAGTGACTTTTATGTCTCCTCCTTTTTCCTCTACTAAAGTGTTAGACACAATTAATTTAGTTTAATTTCGGTTTTTTAAACATTTTATTTTAAAGCAAATTTTTGTTGAATATTAAAAACTATAAAATGGCTTAGATTGCCTAAAAACACAGATCACACATGATCTTTTGCATAAAAATGAGAAAACGCTCATGTAACACACAAAATAAGCTCCATTTTTCCTTTTTAAAAGTATTATTATTATTATTACTTTTGTTACTATTACTATTATTATTATTATTATTATTATTATTATTATTATTATTATTATTATTAAAAACTTTTATTAAACAGACAGAAAACGTCGTATTCTGACACAACTTAAAACACAGATCACACATGATCTTTTGCATAGAAATGAGAAAACGCTCATATAACACAAAATAAGCTTCATTTTGGCTTAGAAAACTAAGCTTACTTTTACTACTATTATTATTTTTATTTTTATTATTATTATTATTATTACTATTATTTTTATTATTATTATTACTATTATTATTATTATTATTATTATTATTATTATTATTATTATTATTATTATTATTATTATTATTATTATTATTATTATTAATATTATTATTATTAAAGACCGATTATAACTTTTGTATAGTAAATGTTTTTATACCAGTTTTAAAATGAGTTATTAATTTTAGACAATTTCTTGCCTAAAAACACAGATCACAGATGATCTCTTGCATAGAAATGAGAAAACGCTCAGATAACACAAAATAAACATCATTTTTGCTTAGAAAAACTAAGCTTTAATTTAGAAAGAAATTTATTATTATAAGTATTATTATCATTATCATTATTATTATTATTATTATTATTATTATTATTGTTTCTTTTATTACTATTATTATTATTATTATTATCATTATTATTATTATTATTATTATTTCTTTTATTACTATTATTATTATTATTATTATTATTATTACTATTATTATTATTATTATTATTATTACTATTATTATTATTATTATTATTATTATTAACTTTTGTATAGTAAATGTTTTTATACCAGTTTTAAAATGAGTTATTAATTTTATTCAATTTCTTGCCTAAAAACACAGATCACAGATGATTTCTTGCATAGAAATGAGAAAACGCTCATATAACACACAAAATAAGCTTCATTTTTGCTTAGAAAACTAAGCTTACTTTTATTACTATTATTATTTTCATTATTATTATTATTAATATTATTATTATTATTACTATTATTATTATTATTATTATTATTATTATTATTATTATTATTATTATTGTTATTATTATTATTATTAAAAACTTATATTAAACAGACAGAAAACGTCGTATTCTGACACAAAAAAACGAATTACGTTATAGACTTGACGAGATCGGCGTATCTCGGGCTCTTATAGGACTCTTATAGGGTCAAAAAGTATCAGTTTAGATTAAAACAAATTATTGTTGTTGAGTCTCAGTCTGAATTGTTTATCAGTTCAAACAAAAACGGCTTATTTTAGACGCTCTTTTGCTTTGAACAAGAAAACTTACATAGAACAGATTAAAAACGTATTAATCTGGCATAAAAGAGCAATTTATGTATCACCTCGGATAAAGGCAGCTAATCCTATTCGTTTTATTGCTTAAAATAGACAAAATTGTTAATAAATCTAACAAAAACGCTGTATTCTACCACAAAATACTAATTACATTATAGTATCGACGAGAATAGCTTATTTGGAATGATTCTATGCTTCCAAACGAGTAAATTTTTATTAAACAGATGCCAAACATCATGTTTTGTCCTATAAAGACATTTTATATTGCAGTTTGTATTAAAACAAAATATTTTCGTTGATTCTTTGTTAGAAGCAGCAAACCTAACATTAAAGAATCTGAAAACTTTGTATTCGGACACAAACCACCGAATTTTGTATCAGTTTAGACAAAAACGGTGGATTTTCGACAATATTTTGCTTTGAACAAGAAAACTTATATCAAACTGACTAAAAACGTCTTATTTTAGCACAAAACAAAAGATTTGCGTTATAGTCTTAACGAGAGCTGTTAATTTCAAACGGTTCTATGCGTTGAAACGAGTAAACTTTCACTGTACAGAGGAAAAACATCTTATTTCGCCTTTTAAAAACGATTCATGCCACAGTTTGGATAAAAACCAATTATTTTCGTTAATTCATTGTTACAAACATGAAACCTTACATCAAAGTAACTGAAAACCCCTTATTTAGGCACAGAAATTCGAATTACGTTTCAGTCTGAACAAAAACTGCTTACTTTAGACGATCCTTTGTTTTGAATACAAAAACTTACATTAAAAAGATTAAAAACGTCTTACTCTGGCTGAAAACTGCAAATTATATATTACTCTAGATAAAAGCAATTTATCCTGATTACTCCTTTACTTAGAATAGAGTAAACTTGTATAAAACTTAATAAAAACTTTAAATTTCGTCTCAAAGAAATAATTTACGTTATAGTTTTGACCAGCACTGTTTATTTCAAACGATTTTATGATTCGAAACTAATGAACTTTTATGGGGCAGATGCAAAACCACATATTACAATATAAAGCGTTGTTTTAAAGCAAATTATTACCTTTTGCAACAAGAAATTTCACGTCAAAGAAACTGAAAACATCGTATCCATGCACAAATATCGAATTACGTATCAGTTTAGGCAAATACAGCTTATTTTAAACGATTCCTTGCAATAAACAAGAAAAATTTTATCAAACATATTGAAAATGTCTTATTCTCGAAAATAAGAGCAAATTATGTATCAGTTTTAACAAAAGCGGATTACTCTGTTTGATTCTATGCTTAGAGTAGAGTAAACTACTATAAAACGTAATGAAAACTCTATATTCAAGCTCAAAAGAACAAATTACGTTATAGTTTTGACAAAAAAAAATTATTTCGGACGACTACATATTTCGAAGTAAGCAAACTTTAATTGAACAAGTGCAAAAGCTAATACTTTGCTTTAAAATAACGATTTATGTGGTAATATGGTATTTTGCATCTGTCCTATAAAAGTTTACTCGTTTCGCTCCATTGAATCATTCGAAATAAATTATTTTGACACAACAACGAAAATAATTTTTTTGTTTAAACTGTAACATGTCGTTTTTATAAAACGAACTAAGACGTTTGGCATCTGTTTAGTGAAAGTTTTCTCGTTTGGGGGCATAAAATCGTTTGAAATTAACAGTTCTGGTCAAAACTATAACGTAAATTATTTCTTTGAGACGAAATTTAAAGTTTTCATTAAGTTTTATACAAGTTTGCTCTATTCTAAGGAAAGGAGTAATCAGGATAAACTGCTTTTATCCAAAGTAATACATAATTTGCAGTTTTGAGCCAGAATAAGACGTTTTTAATCTTTTTAATGTAAGTTTTCGTGTTCAAAAGAAAGAATCGTCTAAAATAAGCAATTTGTGTCCAGACTGAAACGTAATTTGATTTTCTGGGCTTGAATAAGAGGTTTTCAGTTTCTTTGATGTAAGGTTTCTTGTTTGTAACAATGAATAAACGAAAATCATTGGTTTTAATCCAAACTGTGACATAAATCGTTTTTTAAAGGCGAAATCAGACGTTTTGCCTCTGTTCAGTGAAAGTATACTGGTTTCAAAGCATAGAATCGTTTGAAATTAACAGTTCTCGTCAAGACTATAACGCAAATCTTTAAAGTGATACAAAGAAATAATTTACGTAATAGTTTTGACCAGAACTGTTAATTTCAAACGATTTTATGCCCCCAAACGAGAAAACTTTCACTAAACAGATGCCAAACGTCTTAGTTCGTTTTATAAAAGCGACTTATGTTACAGTTTAAACAAAAACAAATTATTTGTGTTGTTGTTGTGTCAAAATAATTTATTTCTAATGATTCAATGGAGCGAAACGAGTAAACTTTTATAGGACAGATGCAAAATACCATATTACCACATAAATCATTATTTTAAAGCAAAGTATTAGCTTTTGCACATGTTCAATTAAAGTTTGCTTACTTCGAAGTATGTAATCGTCCGAAATATTTTTTTTTGTTAAAACTATAACGTAATTTGTTCTTTTGAGCTTGAATATAGAGTTTTCAATACGTTTTATAGTAGTTTACTCTACTCTAAGCATAGAATCAAACAGAGTAATCCGCTTTTGTTAAAACTGATACCTAATTTGCTCTTATTTTCGAGAATAAGACGTTTTCAATATGCTTGATAAAATTTTTCTTGTTTATAGCAAGGAATCGTTTAAAATAAGCTGTATTTGCCTAAACTGATACGTAATTAGATATTTATGTATGGATACGAAGTTTTCAGTTTCTTTGACGTGAAATTTCTTGTTGCAAAAGGTAATACTTTGCTTTAAAACAACGCTTTATATGGTAATATGTGGTTTTGCATCTGCCCCATAAAAGTTCATTAGTTTCGAATCATAATTTCGTTTGAAATAAACAGTGCTGGTCAAAACTATAACGTAAATTATTTCTTTGAGACGAAATTTAAAGTTTTCATTAAGTTTTATACAAGTTTACTCTATTCTAAGTAAAGGAGTAATCAGGATAAATTGCTTTTATCTAGAGTAATATATAATTTGCAGTTTTCAGCCAGAATAAGACGTTTTTAATCTTTTTAATGTAAGTTTTCGTGTTCAAAACAAAGGATCGTCTAAAATAAGCAGTTTTTGTCCAGACTGAAACGTAATTCGAATTTCTGTGCCTAAATAAGGGGTTTTCAGTTTCTTTGATGTAAGGTTTCTTGTTTGTAACAATGAATTAACAAAAATAATTGGTTTTTATCCAAACTGTGGCATGAATCAGCTTTAAGACTATAACGCAAATCTTTTGTTTTGTGCTAAAATAAGACGTTTTTAGTCAGTTTGATATAAGCTTTCTTGTTCAAAGCAAAATATTGTCGAAAATCAACCGTTTTTGTCTAAACTGAAACAAAATTCGGTGGTTTGTGTCCGAATACAAAGTTTTCAGATTCTTTAATGTTAGGTTTGCTGCTTCTAACAAAGAATCAACGAAAATATTTTGTTTTAAT
>NW_026986637.1:730000-770000 GCF_031307605.1 Tribolium castaneum | reverse complement strand
ACAGTTACTCCTATCAATTTTTACTTTTTCACCAAAATTAAAGGTGATAAAATTTCCTACAAAATAGTTATTTACATTTTTCATGTAGAACTAACCATAAGCGAGATATAAGTTTGAAAATAATTATTAATTAAAAAAAAGTGTTTTAACAGAAAATGTCTTGTGATTTAAAATACACTTAATTTGTTGGGTCCAATACTTTATTAGAAGAAAAAGAAGGTGACATAAAAGTCACTGAAGTCTTCAGAGTCGATTTTAAATGCTGCATTTTTGACTTCGTCTCAAACATTGAAAACTGAATTACATTTTTGTTCAGTAACAGTTACAGTTTTCTTATTGGTTTTTTGCTTATATCTCGAAAACAGTTACTCCTATCAAATTTTATCTTTCTTTCAAAATTAAAGCTGATAAAATTTCCAACAAAATAGTTATTTACATTTTTCTTGTAGGACCAAGCATAAACGAGTTATAGAGTTGGATATAAATAATATTTAACAAAAATTTGCTTTAAAATAAAATGCTTGAAAAACCGGAATTAAACTAAATTAATTGTGTCTAACACTTTAGTAGAGGAAAAAGGAGAAGACATAAAAGTCACTAAATGTTTCAGAGTCGTCTTAAGTCGTCATATTAATAACAATAACATTAATAATAATAATACTAATAGTACTAAATTTGCTTATATGCAAACGCTTAATTAACGTAACATTTTTTTGGTTTCTTGCTTATATCTCGAAAACAGTTACTCCTATCAATTTTTATCTTTTTTTCAAAATTAAAGCTAATAAAATTTCCTACAAAATAGTTATTTGCATTTTTTTGTAGGACCAACCATAAGCGAGTTATAGAGTTGGATATAAATAATATTTAACAAAAATTTGCTTTAAAATAAAATGTTTGAAAAACCGAAATTAAACTAAATTAATTGAGTCTAACACTTTAGTAGAGGAAAAAGAAAAAGACATAAAAGTCACTAAAGGTTTCAGAGTTGTCTTTAGTTGTCATATTAATAACAATAACATTAATAATAATAATACTAATAGTACTAAATTTGCTTATATGCAAACGCTTAATTAAGGTAACAGTGTTTTGGTTTCTTGCTTATATCTCGAAAACAGTTACTCCTATCAATTTTTATCTTTTTACTAAAATTCAAGCTGATAAAATTTCCTACAAAATAGTTATTTGCATTTTTCATGTAGGACTAACCATAAGCGAGATATATGATTGAAAATAATTAATATTTAAAAAAAAAGTGCTTTAACAGAAAATGTCTTGTGATTTAAAATACACTTAATTTATTAGGTCCAATACTTTATTAGAAAAAAAGGGGGTGACATATAAGTCACTGAAGTCTTCAGAGTCGATTTTAAATGCTGCATTTTCGTCTTCGTCTCAAACATTGAAAACTGAATTACATTTTTGTTCTGAAACGGTAACAGTTTTTACATTGGTTTTTTGCTTATATCTCGAAAACAGTTACTCCTATCAATTTTTATTTTTCTTTCAAAATTAAAGCTGATAACATTTCCTACAAAATAGTTATTTGCATTTTTCTTGTAGGACCAACCATAAGCGAGTTATAAAGTTGGATATAAATAATATTTAACAAAAACTTGCTTAAAAATAAAATGTTTGAAATACTGAAATTAAACTAAATTAATTGTGTCTAACACTTTAGTAGAGAAAAAAGAAAAAGACATAAAAGTCACCAAAGTCTTCAGAATCGTTTTTAGTCGTCATATTAATAACAATAACATTAATAATAATAATACTAATAGTACTAAATTTGCTTATATGCAAACGCTTAATTAAGGTAACAGTGTTTTGGTTTCTTGCTCATATCTCGAAAACAGTTACTCCTATCAATTTTTATCTTTCTTTCAAAATTAAAGCTGATAACATTTCCTACAAAATAGTTATTTGCATTTTTCTTGTGGGACCAACTATAAGCGAGTTATAAAGTTGGATATAAATAATATTTAACAAAAACTTGCTTAAAAATAAAATGTTTGAAATACTGAAATTAAACTAAATTAATTGTGTCTAACACTTTAGTAGAGAAAAAAGAAAAAGACATAAAAGTCACCAAAATCTTCAGAATCGTTTTTAGTCGTCATATTAATAACAATAACATTAATAATAATAATACTAATAGTACTAAATCTGCTTATATGCAAGCGCTTTATTAAGGTAACAGTTTTTTGGTTTCTTGCTTATATCTCGAAAACAGTTACTCCTATGAATTTTTGTCTTTTTTTCAAAATTAAAGCTGATAAAATTTCCTACAAAATAGTTATTTGCATTTTTCTTGTAGGACCAACCATAAGCGAGTTATAGAGTTGGATATAAATAATTTTTAACAAAAATTTGCTTTAAAATAAAATGTTTGAAAAACTGAAATTAAACTAATTTAATTGTGTCTAACACTTTAGTAGAGGAAAAAGGAAAAAACATAAAAGTCACTAAAGGTTTCAGAGTTGTCTTTAGTTGTCATATTAATAACAATAACATTAATAATAATAATACTAATAGTACTAAATTTGCTTATATGCAAACGCTTAATTAAGGTAACAGTGTTTTGGTTTCTTGCTTATATCTCGAAAACAGTTACTCCTATCAATTTTTATCTTTTTACTAAAATTCAAGCTGATAAAATTTCCTATAAAATAGTTATTTGCATTTTTCATGTAGGACTAACCATAAGCGAGATATATGATTGAAAATAATTAATATTTAAAAAAAAAGTGCTTTAACAGAAAATGTCTTGTGATTTAAAATACACTTAATTTATTGGGTCCAATACTTTATTAGAAGAAAAAGAAAGTGACATAAAAGTCACTGAAGTTTTCAGAGTCGTTTTTAAATGCTGCAGTTTCGTCTTCGTCTCAAACATTGAAAACTAAATTACATTTTTGTTCAGTAACAGTCACAGTTTTCTTATTGGTTTTTTGCTTATATCTCGAAAACAGTTACTCCTATCAATTTTTATCTTTCTGTCAAAATTAAAGCTGATAAAATTTCCTACAAAATAGTTATTTGCATTTTTCTTGTAGGACCAACCATAAGCGAGTTATAGAGTTGGATATAAATAATATTTAACAAAAATTTGCTTTAAAATAAAATGTTTGAAAAACTGAAATTAAACTAATTTAATTGTGTCTAACACTTTAGTAGAGGAAAAAGAAGAAGACATAAAAGTCACTAAAGGTTTCAAAGTTGTCTTTAATCGTCATATTAATAACAATAACATTAATAATAATAATAATACTAATAGTACTAAATTTGCTTATATGCAAACGCTTAATTAAGGTAACAGTGTTTTGGTTTCTTGCTCATATCTCGAAAACAGTTACTCCTATCAATTTTTATCCTTCTTTCAAAATTAAAGCTGATAACATTTCCTACAAAATAGTTATTTGCATTTTTCTTGTAGGACCAACCATAAGCGAGTTATAAAGTTGGATATAAATAATATTTAACAAAAACTTGCTTAAAAATAAAATGTTTGAAATACTGAAATTAAACTAAATTAATTGTGTCTAACACTTTAGTAGAGAAAAAAGAAAAAGACATAAAAGTCACCAAAGTCTTCAGAATCGTTTTTAGTCGTCATATTAATAACAATAACATTAATAATAATAATACTAATAGTACTAAATGTGCCAGTCTAACGAGACTGGTGCGTGGGAGTATTTTTGAGTAAAGATGACTTTGAAATTTTGAACGAATTGGTAGCGTGGATTTGTTTTCGTTTTGGTGGAGATTGGCACCTTATTGAGTTCAGACGATCCTTGAGGTTGAAACAAAGGGGAGGATCGCTTACCTTGGTCGCCGATCCGCCTGAAATAATCTCTCGGGGATCACTTCACAGTGCACTCAAGAAAACACAAGTTTCAGCGAAACCAGCCGTTTATTTTACAACACTGACGAGCAAATGAAAGAAAATTAATAATGGATACAAAAAATAAAAATAAAAAAAAATAAGAATTCTCCTACTGATCACGCAAACGTAATGGTCACAAGGACTGTTCGATTTCGGAATCAAACAAGAACTAACTAAACTTCGGAATTTTGAAATTAGGAAAGCTCGCCTTCGGAGAGGGGCTACTTCCTAGACCAATAACTTAGAAGCATCCCTTGGCGGCAATTCTCGATCGGAACGTTGTTGCCAAATTTTTCTCTCTTACCCGAACTAACGCGAGGACCCAGAGAGAGGCTAGGTCTTTTGTAGTCCTTGTGACTTTGATGGATCGTCTCAACACTTGTGACGGTATACAATTTCTACGAATAATATGAATCAAGAGATTACACGGTACCACCGCTTGATTTTGAGTACGTTCCATCGCCTAACTAAGGTAGCCAGGACCTCGCGACTCTCCTGTGAATAGAAAGGTCCTGAATACCTGTCTGGTCTGGCCGATCTTACAGCTAAACAAGTTGTACAATTACGTGAGGACCGCATCCATTGTATTTCTAGCATGTGGAGGCCAATTCCCTTAATTCGCGTCTAGTAATTCGGTTCCATGGACTTGATTATCAAAGAGAAACTATTGAACCGCGATTCTACGAAATGACCACATGTCCCCAATAACCAGATGACGACCGTTTCGATCATAGAGACGGTCGTCGGGGGTGGTCGAACATTAAAGTTTTCTAAAGAAGACGGCACTAATTTTGACAAATTTATGATTTCCCGTACATGAACTTAAATGCTGAAAAAGACTGATAAAGTGTCGGCCTTCCGAGAACGCAATCTGGTCGACACTTTCGAATTTGATTCATGTGACAAATAACGGTCAAACTGAAACTAAAGGAACCGAAATTACTATTTCGTCTTTAACAAATAACACATTTGTTACAATGCCCCCCCCTTAAAACGGATCAATTTTTTCCACATGAGCCAAATAAATTGATGCGTTCCCCTTACACTAACGCGAGGTTTTCGCCAAGTTGAAAACCTATTTTAATTCGTTGGGTTGCCGTCTATCCTGCTCCTGGTGCGTGGTTCTTCGTTCGAGTTCGGGTTCTAGGAGATCCAGTCCTGTTTTATCTCCTGGCGGCCGCTAACTCTGTAACACAGACTGAACCCAGTACCTGTGCGACTTTGAATCACACAACCGACCTGATTTCTGTGTCTGTTGGTCCTCGTCTGCGTTACTGCTGCGGTGTCGCCGTTTGTGTTGACCCTGTTCCTGGTTGTTTTGTGGTTCCCGGGCCCCGTCCTTAAGGATGCAGTTGCCCCCCTTCTTCCTCGCCACGCCGGCCTTGGTGTTGAACCTGTCGTTGTCGGAGCTGCGCTGTTCTTGGATTCAATCTCTTATGCTACCTAGACTACCTTATCCTACTTATCTGCAAACACAACTATTAGTTCTTATTCTAAATTCTTAGTGTACTAATCCATGGTTGGTCCTCGACTGGTCCTTGGCTTCTTGTGTGTCTTTTTGTTACCTGTGTTTGTCGACTTATCTTATCCAACCTGGTACTCTCTCCTAGTGCGGCAGGTTCGATTTCGGATTGTGTTAATGAGGTATTTGCATGCAGGGGTTCTGTTGTGGTTAGGTCATGCGCTACTGTATGGTTTGTTTCTGTTGTCGGTGGTGCATGAGCTGCAGTCTCTAAGTCTGCCCCGTGGTTGTTACTGAACAAAAATGTAATTCGGTTTTCAATGTTTGAGACGAAGACGAAACTGCAGCATTTAAAAACGACTCTGAAGACTTCAGTGACTTTTATGTCACTTCCTTTTTCTTCTAATAAAGTATTGGACCCAATAAATTAAGTGTATTTTAAATCACAAGACATTTTCTGTTAAAGCACTTCTTTTTTAAATATTAATTATTTTCAATCTTATATCTCGCTTATGGTTAGTCCTACATAAAAAATGCAAATAACTATTTTGTAGGAAATTTTATCAGCTTGAATTTTAGTAAAAAGATAAAAATTGATAGGAGTAACTGTTTTCGAGATATAAGCAAGAAACCAAAACACTGTTACCTTAATTAAGCGTTTGCATATAAGCAAATTTAGTACTATTAGTATTATTATTATTAATGTTATTGTTATTAATATGACAACTAAAGACAACTCTGAAACCTTTAGTGACTTTTATGTCTTTTCCATTTTTCTCTACTAAAGTGTTAGACACAGTTAAATTAGTTTAATTTCAGTTTTTCAAAGATTTTATTTTAAAGCAAATTTTTGTTAAATATTATTTATATCCAACTCTATAACTCGCTTATGGTTGGTCCTACAAGAAAAATGCAAATAACTATTTTGTAGAATATTTTATCAGCTTTAATTTTGAAAAAAAGACAAAAATTTATAGGAGTAACTGTTTTCGAGATATAAGCAAGAAACCAAAAAACTGTTACCTTAATAAAGCGCTTGCATATAAGCAAATTTAGTACTATTAGTATTATTATTATTAATGTTATTGTTATTAATATGACGACTAAAAACGATTCTAAAGACTTTGGTGACTTTTATGTCTTTTTCTTTTTTCTCTACTAAAGTGTTAGACACAATTAATTTAGTTTAATTTCAGTATTTCAAACATTTTATTTTTAAGCAAGTTTTTGTTAAATATTATTTATATCCAACTTTATAACTCGCTTATGGTTGGTCCCACAAGAAAAATGCAAATAACTATTTTGTAGGAAATGTTATCAGCTTTAATTTTGAAAGAAAAATAAAAATTGATAGGAGTAACTGTTTTCGAGATATGAGCAAGAAACCAAAACACTGTTACCTTAATTAAGCGTTTGCATATATGCAAATTTAGTACTATTAGTATTATTATTATTAATGTTATTGTTATTAATATGACGATTAAAGACAACTTTGAAACCTTTAGTGACTTTTATGTCTTCTTCTTTTTCCTCTACTAAAGTGTTAGACACAATTAAATTAGTTTAATTTCAGTTTTTCAAACATTTTATTTTAAAGCAAATTTTTGTTAAATATTATTTATATCCAACTCTATAACTCGCTTATGGTTGATCCTACAAGAAAAATGCAAATATCTATTTTGTAGGAAATTTTATCAGCTTTAATTTTGACAGAAAGATAAAAATTGATAGGAGTAACTGTTTTCGAGATATAAGCAAAAAACC
The DNA here is from genome assembly GCF_031307605.1 of Tribolium castaneum. Taxonomy (NCBI): domain Eukaryota; kingdom Metazoa; phylum Arthropoda; class Insecta; order Coleoptera; family Tenebrionidae; genus Tribolium; species Tribolium castaneum. The sequence continues at coordinate 762,888 of NW_026986637.1, read as the reverse complement.
AATAAGAAAACTGTGACTGTTACTGAACAAAAATGTAATTCAGTTTTCAATGTTTGAGACGAAGACGAAACTGCAGCATTTAAAAACGACTCTGAAGACTTCAGTGACTTTTATGTCACTTCCTTTTTCTTCTAATAAAGTATTGGACCCAATAAATTAAGTGTATTTTAAATCACAAGACATTTTCTGTTAAAGCACTTTTTTTTTAAATATTAATTATTTTCAATCATATATCTCGCTTATGGTTAGTCCTACATGAAAAATGCAAATAACTATTTTATAGGAAATTTTATCAGCTTGAATTTTAGTAAAAAGATAAAAATTGATAGGAGTAACTGTTTTCGAGATATAAGCAAGAAACCAAAACACTGTTACCTTAATTAAGCGTTTGCATATAAGCAAATTTAGTACTATTAGTATTATTATTATTAATGTTATTGTTATTAATATGACAACTAAAGACAACTCTGAAACCTTTAGTGACTTTTATGTCTTTTCCTTTTTCCTCTACTAAAGTGTTAGACACAATTAAATTAGTTTAATTTCAGTTTTTCAAACATTTTATTTTAAAGCAAATTTTTGTTAAAAATTATTTATATCCAACTCTATAACTCGCTTATGGTTGGTCCTACAAGAAAAATGCAAATAACTATTTTGTAGGAAATTTTATCAGCTTTAATTTAAAAAAAAAGACAAAAATTCATAGGAGTAACTGTTTTCGAGATATAAGCAAGAAACCAAAAAACTGTTACCTTAATAAAGCGCTTGCATATAAGCAGATTTAGTACTATTAGTATTATTATTATTAATGTTATTGTTATTAATATGACGACTAAAAACGATTTTGAAGACTTTGGTGACTTTTATGTCTTTTTCTTTTTTCTCTACTAAAGTGTTAGACACAATTAATTTAGTTTAATTTCAGTATTTCAAACATTTTATTTTTAAGCAAGTTTTTGTTAAATATTATTTATATCCAACTTTATAACTCGCTTATGGTTGGTCCCACAAGAAAAATGCAAATAACTATTTTGTAGGAAATGTTATCAGCTTTAATTTTGAAAGAAAAATAAAAATTGATAGGAGTAACTGTTTTCGAAATATGAGCAAGAAACCAAAACACTGTTACCTTAATTAAGGGTTTGCATATAAGCAAATTTAGTACTATTAGTATTATTATAATTAATGTTATTGTTATTAATATGACGATTAAAGACAACTTTGAAACCTTTAGTGACTTTTATGTCTTCTTCTTTTTCCTCTACTAAAGTGTTAGACACAATTAAATTAGTTTAATTTCAGTTTTTCAAACATTTTATTTTAAAGCAAATTTTTGTTAAATATTATTTATATCCAACTCTATAACTCGCTTATGGTTGATCCTACAAGAAAAATGCAAATATCTATTTTGTAGGAAATTTTATCAGCTTTAATTTTGACAGAGAGATAAAAATTGATAATAGTAACTGTTTTCGAGATATAAGCAAAAAACCAATAAGAAAACTGTGACTGTTACTGAACAAAAATGTAATTCAGTTTTCAATGTTTGAGACGAAGACGAAACTGCAGCATTTAAAAACGACTCTGAAGACTTCAGTGACTTTTATGTCACTTCCTTTTTCTTCTAATAAAGTATTGGACCCAATAAATTAAGTGTATTTTAAATCACAAGACATTTTCTGTTAAAGCACTTTTTTTTTAAATATTAATTATTTTCAATCATATATCTCGCTTATGGTTAGTCCTACATGAAAAATGCAAATAACTATTTTATAGGAAATTTTATCAGCTTGAATTTTAGTAAAAAGATAAAAATTGATAGGAGTAACTGTTTTCGTGATATAAGCAAGAAACCAAAACACTGTTACCTTAATTAAGCGTTTGCATATAAGCAAATTTAGTACTATTAGTATTATTATTATTAATGTTATTGTTATTAATATGACAACTAAAGACAACTCTGAAACCTTTAGTGACTTTTATGTCTCTTCCTTTTTTCTTTACTAAAGTGTTAGACACAATTAAATTAGTTTAATTTCAGTTTTTCAAACATTTTATTTTAAAGCAAATTTTTGTTAAAAATTATTTATATCCAACTCTATAACTCGCTTATGGTTGGTCCTACAAGAAAAATGCAAATAACTATTTTGTAGGAAATTTTATCAGCTTTAATTTTGAAAAAAAGACAAAAATTTATAGGAGTAACTGTTTTCGAGATATAAGCAAGAAACCAAAAAACTGTTACCTTAATAAAGCGCTTGCATTTAAGCAGATTTAGTACTATTAGTATTATTATTATTAATGTTATTGTTATTAATATGACGACTAAAAACGATTCTGAAGACTTTGGTGACTTTTATGTCTTTTTCTTTTTTCTCTACTAAAGTGTTAGACACAATTAATTTAGTTTAATTTCAGTATTTCAAACATTTTATTTTTAAGCAAGTTTTTGTTAAATATTATTTATATCCAACTTTATAACTCGCTTATGGTTGGTCCTACAAGAAAAATGCAAATAACTATTTTGTAGGAAATGTTATCAGCTTTAATTTTGAAAGAGAGATAAAAATTGATAGGAGTAACTGTTTTTGAGATATAAGCAAAAAACCAATGTAAAAACTGTTACCGTTTCAGAACAAAAATGTAATTCAGTTTTCAATGTTTGAGACGAAGACGAAAATGCAGCATTTAAAATCGACTCTGAAGACTTCAGTAACTTATATGTCACCCCCTTTTTTTCTAATAAAGTATTGGACCTAATAAATTAAGTGTATTTTAAATCACAAGACATTTTCTGTTAAAGCACTTCTTTTTTAAATATTAATTATTTTCAATCTTATATCTCGCTTATGGTTAGTCCTACATAAAAAATGCAAATAATTATTTTGTAGGAAATTTTATCAGCTTGAATTTTAGTAAAAAGATAAAAGTTGATAGGAGTAACTGTTTTCGAGATATGAGCAAGAAACCAAAACACTGTTACCTTGATTAAGCGTTTGCATATTAGCAAATTTAGTACTATTAGTATTATTATTATTAATGTTATTGTTATTAATATGACGATTAAAGACAATTTTGAAACCTTTAGTGACTTTTATGTCTTCTTCTTTTTCCTCTACTAAAGTGTTAGACACAATTAAATTAGTTTAATTTCAGTTTTTCAAACATTTTATTTTAAAGCAAATTTTTGTTAAATATTATTTATGTCCAACTCTATAACTCGCTTATGGTTGGTCCTACAAGAAAAATGCAAATAACTATTTTGTAGGAAATGTTATCAGCTTTAATTTTGACAGAAAGATAAAAATTGATAGGAGTAACTGTTTTCGAGATATAAGCAAAAAACCAATAAGAAAACTGTGACTGTTACTGAACAAAAATGTAATTCAGTTTTCAATGTTTGAGACGAAGACGAAACTGCAGCATTTAAAAACGACTCTGAAAACTTCAGTGACTTTTATGTTACTTCCTTTTTCTTCTAATAAAGTATTGGACCCAATAAATTAAGTGTATTTTAAATCACAAGACATTTTCTGTTAAAGAACTTCTTTTTTAAATATTAATTATTTTCAATCATATATCTCGCTTATGGTTAGTCCTATATGAAAAATGCAAATAACTATTTTGTAGGAAATTTTATCAGCTTTAATTTTGAAAGAAAGACAAAAATTCATAGGAGTAACTGTTTTCGAGATATAAGCAAGAAACCAAAAAACTGTTACCTTAATAAAGCGCTTGCATATAAGCAGATTTAGTACTATTAGTATTATTATTATTAATGTTATTGTTATTAATATGAAGACTAAAAACGATTCTGAAGACTTTGGTGACTTTTATGTCTTCTTCTTTTTTCTCTACTAAAGTGTTAGACACAATTAATTTAGTTTAATTTCAGTTTTTCAAACATTTTATTTTTAAGCAAGTTTTTGTTAAATATTATTTATATCCAACTTTATAACTCGCTTATGGTTGGTCCTACAAGAAAAATGCAAATAACTATTTTGTAGAAAATGTTATCAGCTTTAATTTTGAAAGAAAGATAAAAATTGATAGGAGTAACTGATTTCGAGATATAAGCAAAAAACCAAAGTAAAAACTGTTACCGTTTCAGAACAAAAATGTAATTCAGTTTTCAATGTTTGAGACGAAGACGAAAATGCAGCATTTAAAATCGACTCTGAAGACTTCAGTGACTTATATGTCACCCCCTTTTTTTTTAATAAAGTATTGGACCTAATAAATTAAGTGTATTTTAAATCACAAAACATTTTCTGTTAAAGCACTTCTTTTTTAAATATTAATTATTTTCAATCTTATATCTCGCTTATGGTTAGTCCTACATGAAAAATGCAAATAACTATTTTGTAGGAAATATTATCAGCTTGAATTTTAGTAAAAAGATAAAAATTGATAGGAGTAACTGTTTTCGAGATATGAGCAAGAAACCAAAACACTGTTACCTTAATTAAGCGTTTGCATATAAGCAAATTTAGTACTATTAGTATTATTATTATTAATGTTATTGTTATTAATATGACGATTAAAGACAACTTTGAAACCTTTAGTGACTTTTATGTCTTCTTCTTTTTCCTCTACTAAAGTGTTAGACACAATTAAATTAGTTTAATTTCAGTTTTTCAAACATTTTATTTTAAAGCAAATTTTTGTTAAATATTATTAATATCCAACTCTATAACTCGCTTATGGTTGGTCCTACAAGAAAAATGCAAATAACTATTTTGTAGGAAATTTTATCAGCTTTAATTTTGACAGAAAGATAAAAATTGATAGGAGTAACTGTTTTCGAGATATAAGCAAAAAACCAATAAGAAAACTGTGACTGTTACTGAACAAAAATGTAATTCAGTTTTCAATGTTTGAGACGAAGACGAAACTGCAGCATTTAAAAACGACTCTGAAGACTTCAGTGACTTTTATGTCACTTCCTTTTTCTTCTAATAAAGTATTGGACCCAATAAATTAAGTGTATTTTAAATCACAAGACATTTTCTGTTAAAGAACTTCTTTTTTAAATATTAATTATTTTCAATCATATATCTCGCTTATGGTGAGTCCTACAAGAAAAATGCAAATAACTATTTTGTAGAATATTTTATCAGCTTTAATTTTGAAAGAAAGACAAAAATTCATAGGAGTAACTGTTTTCGAGATATAAGCAAGAAACCAAAAAACTGTTACCTTAATAAAGCGCTTGCATATAAGCAGATTTAGTACTATTAGTATTATTATTATTAATGTTATTGTTATTAATATGACGACTAAAAACGATTCTGAAGACTTTGGTGACTTTTATGTCTTTTTCTTTTTTCTCTACTAAAGTGTTAGACACAATTAATTTAGTTTAATTTCAGTTTTTCAAACATTTTATTTTAAAGCAAATTTTTGTTAAATATTATTTATATCCAACTCTATAACTCGCTTATGGTTGGTCCTACAAGAAAAATGCAAATAACTATTTTGTAGGAAATTTTATCAGCTTTAATTTTGAAAAAAAGATAAAAATTGATAGGAGTAACTGTTTTCGAGATATAAGCAAAAAACCAATAAGAAAACTGTAACTGTTACTGAACAAAAATGTAATTCAGTTTTCAATGTTTGAGACGAAGACAAAAATGCAGCATTTAAAAACGACTCTGAAGACTTCAGTGACTTTTATGTTACCTCCTTTTTCTTCTAATAAAGTATTGGTCCCAATAAATTAAGTGTATTTTAAATCACAAGACATTTTCTGTTAAAACACTTTTTTTTAATTATTAATTATTTTCAAACTTATATCTCGCTTATGGTTAGTTCTACATGAAAAATGCAAATAACTATTTTGTAGGAAATTTTATCACCTTTAATTTTGGTGAAAAAGTAAAAATTGTTAGGAGTAACTGTTTTCGAGATATAAGCAAAAAACAAAAAAACTGTTACCTTAAGTAAGCGCTTGCATATAAGCAAATTTAGTACTACTAGTATTGTTATTATAAATGTTATTGTTATTAATATGACGACTAAAGACAACTCTAAGACTTTAGTGACTTTTATGTCTCCTCCTTTTTCTTCTACTAAAGTGTTAGACACAATTAATTTAGTTTAATTTCAGTTTTTCAAACATTTTATTTTAAAGCAAATTTTTGTTAAATATTAAAAACTATAAAATGGGTTAGATTGCCTAAAAACACAGATCACACATGATCTTTTGCATAGAAATGAAAAAACGCTCATGTAACACACAAAATAAGCTCCATTTTTCCTTATTAAAAGTATTATTATTATTATTACTTATGTTACTATTACTATTATTATTATTATTATTATTATTATTATTATTATTATTATTATTACTATTATTATTATTATTATTATTATTATTATTATTATTATTATTATTATTATTATTAATTTTATTATTATTAAAAACTGATTATAACTTTTGTATAGTAAATGTTTTTATACCAGTTTTAAAATGAGATATTAATTTTAGACAATTTGTTGCCTAAAAACACAGATCACAGATGATTTCTTGCATAGAAATGAGAAAACGCTCATATAACACACAAAATAAGCTTCATTTTTGCTTAGAAAACTAAGCTTACTTTTATTACTATTATTATTTTCATTATTATTATTATTAATAGTATTATTATTATTACTATTATTATTATTATTATTATTATTATTATTATTATTATTATTATTATTATTATTATTGTTATTATTATTATTATTAAAAACTTATATTAAACAGACAGAAAACGTCGTATTCTGACACAAAAAAACGAATTACGTTATAGACTTGAGATCGGCGTATCTCGGACTCTTATAGGACTCTTATAGGGTCAAAAAGTATCAGTTTGGATTAAAACAAATTATTTTTGTTGAGTCTCAGTCTGAATTGTTTATCAGTTCAAACAAAAACGGCTTATTTTAGACGATCTTTTGCTTTGAACAAGAAAACTTACATAGAACAGATTAAAAACGTATTAATCTGGCATAAAAGAGCAATTTATGTATCACTTCGGATAAAGGCAGCTAATCCTATTCGTTTTATTGCTTAAAATAGACAAAATTGTTAATAAATCTAACAAAAACGCTGTATTCTAGCACAAAATACTAATTACATTATAGTTTCGACGAGAATAGCTTATTTGGAATGATTCTATGCTTCCAAACGAGTAAATTTTTATTAAACAGATGCCAAACATCATGTTTTGTCCTATAAAGACATTTTATATTGCAGTTTGTATTAAAACAAAATATTTTCGTTGATTCTTTGTTAGAAGCAGCAAACCTAACATTAAAGAATCTGCAAACTTTGTATTCGGACACAAACCACCGAATTTTGTATCAGTTTAGACAAAAACGGTTGATTTTCGACAATATTTTGCTTTGAACAAGAAAACTTATATCAAACTGACTAAAAACGTATTATTTTAGCACAAAACAAAAGATTTGCGTTATAGTCTTAACGAGAGCTGTTAATTTCAAACGGTTCTATGCTTTGAAACGAGTAAACTTTCACTGTACAGAGGAAAAACATCTTATTTCGCCTTTTAAAAACGATTCATGCCACAGTTTGGATAAAAACCAATTATTTTCGTTAATTCATTGTTACAAACATGAAACCTTACATCAAAGTAACTGAAAACCCCTTATTCAGGCACAGAAATTCGAATTACGTTTCAGTCTGAACAAAAACTGCTTACTTTAGACGATCCTTTGTTTTGAATACAAAAACTTACATTAAAAAGATTAAAAACGTCTTATTCTGGCTGAAAACTGCAAATTATATATTACTCTAGATAAAAGCAATTTATCCTGATTTCTCCTTTACTTAGAATAGAGTAAACTTGTATAAAACTTAATAAAAACTTTAAATTTCGTCTCAAAGAAATAATTTACGTTATAGTTTTGACCAGCACTGTTTATTTCAAACGATTTTATGATTCGAAACTAATGAACTTTTATGGGGCAGATGCAAAACCACATATTACAATATAAAGCGTTGTTTTAAAGCAAATTATTACCTTTTGCAACAAGAAATTTCACGTCAAAGAAACTGAAAACATCGTATCTATGCACAAATATCGAATTACGTATCAGTTTAGGCAAATACAGCTTATTTTAAACGATTCCTTGCTATAAACAAGAAAAATTTTATCAAACATATTGAAAATGTCTTATTCTCGAAAATAAGAGCAAATTATGTATCAGTTTTAACAAAAGCGGATTACTCTGTTTGATTCTATGCTTAGAGTAGAGTAAACTACTATAAAACGTAATGAAAACTCTATATTCAAGCTCAAAAGAACAAATTACGTTATAGTTTTGACAAAAAAAAATTATTTCGGACGACTACATATTTCGAAGTAAGCAAACTTTAATTGAACAAGTGCAAAAGCTAATACTTTGCTTTAAAATAACGATTTATGTGGTAATATGGTATTTTGCATCTGTCCTATAAAAGTTTACTCGTTTCGCTCCATTGAATCATTCGAAATAAATTATTTTGACACAACAACGAAAATAATTTTTTTGTTTAAACTGTAACATGTCGTTTTTATAAAACGAACTAAGACGTTTGGCATCTGTTTAGTGAAAGTTTTCTCGTTTGGGGGCATAAAATCGTTTGAAATTAACAGTTCTGGTCAAAACTATAACGTAAATTATTTCTTTGAGACGAAATTTAAAGTTTTCATTAAGCTTTATACAAGTTTGCTCTATTCTAAGCAAAGGAGTAATCAGGATAAACTGCTTTTATCCAAAGTAATACATAATTTGCAGTTTTGAGCCAGAATAAGACGTTTTTAATCTTTTTAATGTAAGTTTTCGTGTTCAAAAGAAAGAATCGTCTAAAATAAGCAATTTGTGTCCAGACTGAAACGTAATTTGATTTTCTGGGCCTGAATAAGAGGTTTTCAGTTTCTTTGATGTAAGGTTTCTTGTTTGTAACAATAAATAAACGAAAATCATTGGTTTTAATCCAAACTGTGACATAAATCGTTTTTTAAAAGCGAAATCAGACGTTTTGCCTCTGTTCAGTGAAAGTATACTGGTTTCAAAGCATAGAATCGTTTGAAATTAACAGTTCTCGTCAAGACTATAACGCAAATCTTTAAAGTGATACAAAGAAATAATTTACGTAATAGTTTTGACCAGAACTGTTAATTTCAAACGATTTTATGCCCCCAAACGAGAAAACTTTCACTAAGCAGATGCCAAACGTCTTAGTTCGTTTTATAAAAGCGACTTATGTTACAGTTTAAACAAAAACAAATTATTTGTGTTGTTGTTGTGTCAAAATAATTTATTTCTAATGATTCAATGGAGCGAAACGGGTAAACTTTTATAGGACAGATGCAAAATACCATATTACCACATAAATCATTATTTTAAAGCAAAGTATTAGCTTTTTGCACATGTTCAATTAAAGTTTGCTTACTTCGAAGTATGTAATCGTCCGAAATATTTTTTTTTGTCAAAACTATAACGTAATTTGTTCTTTTGAGCCCGAATATAGAGTTTTCATTACGTTTTATAGTAGTTTACTCTACTCTAAGCATAGAATCAAACAGAGTAATCCGCTTTTGTTAAAACTGATACATAATTTGCTCTTATTTTCGAGAATAAGACGTTTTCAATATGCTTGATAAAATTTTTCTTGTTTATAGCAAGGAATCGTTTAAAATAAGCTGTATTTGCCTAAACTAATACGTAATTAGATATTTATGTATGGATACGAAGTTTTCAGTTTTTTTAACGTGAAATTTCTTGTTGCAAAAGGTAATACTTTGCTTTAAAACAACGCTTTATATGGTAATATGTGGTTTTGCATCTGCCCCATAAAAGTTCATTAGTTTCGAATCATAATTTCGTTTGAAATAAACAGTGCTGGTCAAAACTATAACGTAAATTATTTCTTTGAGACGAAATTTAAAGTTTTCATTAAGTTTTATACAAGTTTACTCTATTCTAAGTAAAGGAGTAATCAGGATAAATTGCTTTTATCTAGAGTAATATATAATTTGCAGTTTTCAGCCAGAATAAGACGTTTTTAATTTTTTTAATGTAAGTTTTCGTGTTCAAAACAAAGGATCGTCTAAAATAAGCAGTTTTTGTCCAGACTGAAACGTAATTCGAATTTCTGTGCCTAAATAAGGGGTTTTCAGTTTCTTTGATGTAAGGTTTCTTGTTTGTAACAATGAATTAACAAAAATAATTGGTTTTTATCCAAACTGTGGCATGAATCAGCTTTAAGACTATAACGCAAATCTTTTGTTTTGTGCTAAAATAAGACGTTTTTAGTCAGTTTGATATAAGCTTTCTTGTTCAAAGCAAAATATTGTCAAAAATCAACCGTTTTTGTCTAAACTGAAACAAAATTCGGTGGTTTCTGTCCGAATACAAAGTTTTCAGATTCTTTAATGTTAGGTTTGCTGCTTCTAACAAAGAATCAACGAAAATATTTTGTTTTAATACAAACTGCAATATAAAATGTCTTTATAGGACAAAACATGATGTTTGGCATCTGTTTATTAAAAATTTACTCGTTTGGAAGAATAGAATCATTCCAAATAAGCTATTCTCGTCGAAACTATAATGTAATTAGTATTTTGTGCTAGAATACAGCGTTTTTGTTAGATTTATTAACAATTTTGTCTATTTTAAGCAATGAAACGAATAGGATTAGCTGCCTTTATCCAAAGTGATACATAAATTGCTCTTTTATGCCAGATTAATACGTTTTTAGTCTGTTCGATGTAAGTTTTCTTGTTCAAAGCAAAAGATCGTCTAAAGTAAGCCGTTTTTGTTTGAACTGATGAACAGTTCAGACTGAGAGTCAACAAAAATAATTTGTTTTAATCCAAACTGATAATTTTTGACCCTATAAGAGTCTATAAGAGTCCGAGATACGCCGTTCTCGTCAAGTCTATAACGTAATTCGTTATTTTGTGTCAGAATACGACGTTTTCTGTCTGTTTAATATAAGTTTTTAATAATAATAATAATAATAACAATAATAATAATAATAATAACAAAAATAATAATAATAATAATAATAATAATAATAATAATAATAATAATAATAATAATAATAATAATAATAAAAATAATAATAGAAATAAAAGTAAGCTTAGTTTTCTAAGCAAAAATGAAGCTTATTTTGTGTGTTATATGAGCGTTTTCTCATTTCTATGCAAGAGATCATCTGTGATCTGTGTTTTTAGGCAAGAAATTGAATAAAATTAATAACTCATTTTAAAACTGGTATAAAAACATTTACTATACAAAAGTTAATAATAATAATAATAATAATAATAATAATAATAATAGTAATAATAATAATAATAATAATAATAATGATAATAATAATAATAATAATAATAATAATAATAATAATAATAATAATAATAGTAATAAAAGAAATAATAATAATAATAATAATAATAATAATAATAATAATAATAATAATAATAATAATAATAATAATAATAATAATAATAATAATAATAATAATAATAATAGTAATAATAATAATAATAATAGTAATAATGATAATAATACTTATAATAATGAATTTCTTTCTAAATTAAAGCTTAGTTTTTCTAAGCAAAAATGATGCTTATTTTGTGTGTTATATGAGCGCTTTCTCATTTCTATGCAAGAAATCATCTGTGATCTGTATTTTTAGGCAAGAAATTGTCTAAAATTAATAACTCATTTTAAAACTGGTATAAAAACATTTACTATACAAAAGTTAATAATAATAATAATAACAATAATAATAATAATAATAATAATAATAGTAATAATAATAAAAATAATAATAATAGTAATAATAATAATAATAATAATAGTAATAATAATAATAATAATAATAATAATAATAATAATAATAATAATAATAATAATAATGATAATAATACTTATAATAATGAATTTCTTTATAAATTAAAGCTTAGTTTTTCTAAGCAAAAATGATGCTTATTTTGTGTGTTATATGAGCGTTTTCTCATTTCTATGCAAGAGATCATCTGTGATCTGTGTTTTTAGGCAAGAAATTGAATAAAATTAATAACTCATTTTAAAACTGGTATAAAAACATTTACTATACAAAAGTTAATAATAATAATAATAATAATAATAATAATAATAATAATAATAATAATAATAATAATAATAATAATAGTAATAAAAGAAACATTAATAATAATAATAATAATAATAATAATAATGATAATAATACTTATAATAATAAATTTCTTTCTAAATTAAAGCTTAGTTTTTCTAAGCAAAAATGATGCTTATTTTGTGTTATCTGAGCGTTTTCTCATTTCTATGCAAGAGATCATCTGTGATCTGTGTTTTTAGGCAAGAAATTGTCTAAAATTAATAACTCATTTTAAAACTGGTATAAAAACATTTACTATACAAAAGTTATAATCGGTCTTTAATAATAATAATATTAATAATAATAATAATAATAATAATAATAATAATAATAATAATAATAATAATAATAATAATAATAATAATAATAATAATAATAATAATAATAGTAATAATAATGATAAAAATAATAGTAATAATAATAATAATAATAAAAATAAAAATAATAGTAGTAGTAAAAGTAAGCTTAGTTTTCTAAGCCAAAATGATGCTTATTTTGTGTTATATGAGCGTTTTCTCATTTCTATGCCAAAGATCATGTGTGATCTGTGTTTTAAGTTGTGTCAGAATACGACGTTTTCTGTCTGTTTAATATAAGTTTTTAATAATAATAATAATAATAATAATAATAATAATAATAATAATAATAATAATAATAATAATAATAATAATAGTAATAATAATGATAAAAATAATAGTAATAATAATAATAATAATAAAAATAAAAATAATAGTAGTAGTAAAAGTAAGCTTAGTTTTCTAAGCCAAAATGATGCTTATTTTGTGTTATATGAGCGTTTTCTCATTTCTATGCAAAAGATCATGTGTGATCTGTGTTTTAAGTTGTGTCAGAATACGACGTTTTCTGTCTGTTTAATATAAGTTTTTAATAATAATAATAATAATAATAATAATAATAATAATAATAATAATAATAATAATAATAATAATAATAATAACAATAATAATAATAATAATAATAATAATAATAATAATAATAATAATAGTAATAGTAACAAAAGTAATAATAATAATAATACTTTTAAAAAGGAAAAATGGAGCTTATTTTGTGTGTTACATGAGCGTTTTCTCATTTTTATGCAGAAGATCATGTGTGATCTGTGTTTTTAGGCAATCTAAGCCATTTTATAGTTTTTAATATTTAACAAAAATTTGCTTTAAAATAAAATGTTTGAAAAACCGAAATTAAACTAAATTAATTGTGTCTAACACTTTAGTAGAGGAAAAAGGAGAGACATAAAAGTCACTAAAGTCTTAAAGTTGTCTTTAGTCGTCATATTAATAACAATAACATTTATAATAACAATACTAGTAGTACTAAATTTGCTTATATGCAAGCGCTTAATTAAGGTAACAGTTTTTTTGTTTTCTGCCTATATCTCGAAAACAGTTACTCCTATCAATTTTTACTTTTTCACCAAAATTAAAGGTGATAAAATTTCCTACAAAATAGTTATTTGCATTTTTCATGTAGAACTAACCATAAGCGAGATATAAGTTTGAAAATAATTATTAATTAAAAAAAAGTGTTTTAACAGAAAATGTCTTGTGATTTAAAATACACTTAATTTGTTGGGTCCAATACTTTATTAGAAGAAAAAGGAGGTGACATAAAAGTCACTGAAGTCTTCAGAGTCGTTTTTAAATGCTGCATTTTTGACTTCGTCTCAAACATTGAAAACTGAATTACATTTTTGTTCAGTAACAGTTACAGTTTTCTTATTGGTTTTTTGCTTATATCTCGAAAACAGTTACTCCTATCAAATTTTATCTTTCTTTCAAAATTAAAGCTGATAAAATTTCCTACAAAATAGTTATTTGCATTTTTTTGTAGGACCAACCATAAGCGAGTTATAGAGTTGGATATAAATAATATTTAACAAAAATTTGCTTTAAAATAAAATGTTTGAAAAACCGAAATTAAACTAAATTAATTGAGTCTAACACTTTAGTAGAGGAAAAAGAAAAAGACAAAAAAGTCACTAAAGGTTTCAGAGTTGTCTTTAGTTGTCATATTAATAACAATAACATTAATAATAATAATACTAATAGTACTAAATTTGCTTATATGCAAACGCTTAATTAAGGTAACAGTGTTTTGGTTTCTTGCTTATATCTCGAAAACAGTTACTCCTATCAATTTTTATCTTTTTACTAAAATTCAAGCTGATAAAATTTCCTACAAAATAGTTATTTGCATTTTTCATGTAGGACTAACCATAAGCGAGATATATGATTGAAAATAATTAATATTTAAAAAAAAGTGCTTTAACAGAAAATGTCTTGTGATTTAAAATACACTTAATTTATTGGGTCCAATACTTTATTAGAAGAAAAAGGAAGTGACATAAAAGTCACTGAAGTCTTCAGAGTCGTTTTTAAATGCTGCAGTTTCGTCTTCGTCTCAAACATTGAAAACTGAATTACATTTTTGTTCAGAAACAGTCACAGTTTTCTTATTGGTTTTTTGCTTATATCTCGAAAACAGTTACTCCTATCAATTTTTATCTTTCTATCAAAATTAAAGCTGATAAAATTTCCTACAAAATAGTTATTTGCATTTTTCTTGTAGGACCAACCATAAGCGAGTTATAGAGTTGGATATAAATAATATTTAACAAAAATTTGCTTTAAAATAAAATGTTTGAAAAACTGAAATTAAACTAATTTAATTGTGTCTAACACTTTAGTAGAGGAAAAGGAAGAAGACATAAAAGTCACTAAAAGTTTCAAAGTTGTCTTTAATCGTCATATTAATAACAATAACATTAATAATAATAATACTAATAGTACTAAATTTGCTTATATGCAAACGCTTAATTAAGGTAACAGTGTTTTGGTTTCTTGCTCATATCTCGAAAACAGTTACTCCTATCAATTTTTATCTTTTTACTAAAATTCAAGCTGATAAAATTTCTTACAAAATAGTTATTTGCATTTTTTATGTAGGACTAACCATAAGCGAGATATAAGATTGAAAATAATTAATATTTAAAAAAGAAGTGCTTTAACAGAAAATGTCTTGTGATTTAAAATACACTTAATTTATTAGGTCCAATATTTTATTAAAAAAAAAAAGGGGGTGACATATAAGTCACTGAAGTCTTCAGAGTCGATTTTAAATGCTGCATTTTCGTCTTCGTCTCAAATATTGAAAACTGAATTACATTTTTGTTCTGAAACGGTAACAGTTTTTACTTTGGTTTTTTGCTTATATCTCGAAAACAGTTACTCCTATCAATTTTTATCTTTCTTTCAAAATTAAAGCTGATAACATTTCCTACAAAATAGTTATTTGCATTTTTCTTGTAGGACCAACCATAAGCGAGTTATAAAGTTGGATATAAATAATATTTAACAAAAACTTGCTTAAAAATAAAATGTTTGAAATACTGAAATTAAACTAAATTAATTGTGTCTAACACTTTAGTTGAGAAAAAAGAAAAAGACATAAAAGTCACCAAAGTCTTCAGAATCGTTTTTAGTCGTCATATTAATAACAATAACATTAATAATAATAATACTAATAGTACTAAATTTGCTTATATGCAAGCGCTTTATTAAGGTAACAGTTTTTTGGTTTCTTGCTTATATCTCGAAAACAGTTACTCCTATGAATTTTTGTTTTTTTTTCAAAATTAAAGCTGATAAAATATTCTACAAAATAGTTATTTGCATTTTTCTTGTAGGACCAACCATGAGCGAGTTATAGAGTTGGATATAAATAATATTTAACAAAAATTTGCTTTAAAATAAAATGTTTGAAAAACTGAAATTAAACTAATTTAACTGTGTCTAACACTTTAGTAGAGAAAAAAGGAAAAGACATAAAAGTCACTAAAGGTTTCAGAGTTGTCTTTAGTTGTCATATTAATAACAATAACATTAATAATAATAATACTAATAGTACTAAATTTGCTTATATGCAAACGCTTAATTAAGGTAACAGTGTTTTGGTTTCTTGCTTATATCTCGAAAACAGTTACTCCTATCAATTTTTATCTTTTTACTAAAATTCAAGCTGATAAAATTTCCTACAAAATAGTTATTTGCATTTTTCATGTAGGACTAACCATAAGCGAGATATATGATTGAAAATAATTAATATTTAAAAAAAAAGTGCTTTAACAGAAAATGTCTTGTGATTTAAAATACACTTAATTTATTGGGTCCAATACTTTATTAGAAAAAAAAGAAAGTGACATAAAAGTCACTGAAGTCTTCAGAGTCGTTTTTAAATGCTGCAGTTTCGTCTTCGTCTCAAACATTGAAAACCGAATTACATTTTTGTTCAGTAACAGTCACAGTTTTCTTATTGGTTTTTTGCTTATATCTCGAAAACAGTTACTCCTATCAATTTTTATCTTTCTGTCAAAATTAAAGCTGATAACATTTCCTACAAAATAGTTATTTGCATTTTTCTTGTAGGACCAACCATAAGCGAGTTATAAAGTTGGATATAAATAATATTTAACAAAAACTTGCTTAAAAATAAAATGTTTGAAATACTGAAATTAAACTAAATTAATTGTGTCTAACACTTTAGTTGAGAAAAAAGAAAAAGACATAAAAGTCACCAAAGTCTTCAGAATCGTTTTTAGTCGTCATATTAATAACAATAACATTAATAATAATAATACTAATAGTACTAAATTTGCTTATATGCAAGCGCTTTATTAAGGTAACAGTTTTTTGGTTTCTTGCTTATATCTCGAAAACAGTTACTCCTATGAATTTTTGTTTTTCTTTCAAAATTAAAGCTGATAAAATATTCTACAAAATAGTTATTTGCATTTTTCTTGTAGGACCAACCATGAGCGAGTTATAGAGTTGGATATAAATAATATTTAACAAAAATTTGCTTTAAAATAAAATGTTTGAAAAACTGAAATTAAACTAATTTAACTGTGTCTAACACTTTAGTAGAGAAAAAAGGAAAAGACATAAAAGTCACTAAAGGTTTCAGAGTTGTCTTTAGTTGTCATATTAATAACAATAACATTAATAATAATAATACTAATAGTACTAAATTTGCTTATATGCAAACGCTTAATTAAGGTAACAGTGTTTTGGTTTCTTGCTTATATCTCGAAAACAGTTACTCCTATCAATTTTTATCTTTTTACTAAAATTCAAGCTGATAAAATTTCCTACAAAATAGTTATTTGCATTTTTTATGTAGGACTAACCATAAGCGAGATATATGATTGAAAATATCTAATATTTAAAAAAAAAGTGCTTTAACAGAAAATGTCTTGTGATTTAAAATACACTTAATTTATTGGGTCCAATACTTTATTAGAAAAAAAAGAAAGTTACATAAAAGTCACTGAAGTCTTCAGAGTCGTTTTTAAATGCTGCAGTTTCGTCTTCGTCTCAAACATTGAAAACCGAATTACATTTTTGTTCAGTAACAGTCACAGTTTTCTTATTGGTTTTTTGCTTATATCTCGAAAACAGTTACTCCTATCAATTTTTATCTTTCTATCAAAATTAAAGCTGATAAAATTTCCTACAAAATAGTTATTTGCATTTTTCTTGTAGGACTAACCATAAGCGAGATATATGATTGAAAATAATTAATATTTAAAAAAAAAGTGCTTTAACAGAAAATGTCTTGTGACTTAAAATACACTTAATTTATTGGGTCCAATACTTTATTAGAAGAAAAAGAAAGTGACATAAAAGTCACTGAAGTCTTCAGAGTCGTTTTTAAATGCTGCAGTTTCGTCTTCGTCTCAAACATTGAAAACCGAATTACATTTTTGTTCAGTAACAGTCACAGTTTTCTTATTGGTTTGTTGCTTATATCTCGAAAACAGTTACTCCTATCAATTTTTATCTTTTTTTCAAAATTAAAGCTGATAAAATTTCCTACAAAATAGTTATTTGCATTTTTCTTGTAGGACCAACCATAAGCGAGTTATAGAGTTGGATATAAATAATATTTAACAAAAATTTGCTTTAAAATAAAATGTTTGAAAAACTGAAATTAAACTAATTTAATTGTGTCTAACACTTTAGTAGAGGAAAAAGAAGAAGACATAAAAGTCACTAAAGGTTTCAAAGTTGTCTTTAATCGTCATATTAATAACAATAACATTAATAATAATAATACTAATAGTACTAAATTTGCTTATATGCAAACGCTTAATTAAGGTAACAGTGTTTTGGTTTCTTGCTCATATCTCGAAAACAGTTACTCCTATCAATTTTTATCTTTTTACTAAAATTCAAGCTGATAAAATTTCCTACAAAATAGTTATTTGCATTTTTTATGTAGGACTAACCATAAGCGAGATATAAGATTGAAAATAATTAATATTTAAAAAAGAAGTGCTTTAACAGAAAATGTCTTGTGATTTAAAATACACTTATTTTATTAGGTCCAATACTTTATTAGAAAAAAAAGGGAGTGATATATAAGTCACTGAAGTCTTCAGAGTCGATTTTAAATGCTGCATTTTCGTCTTCGTCTCAAACATTGAATACTGAATTACATTTTTGTTCTGAAACGGTAACAGTTTTTACTTTGGTTTTTTGTTTATATCTCGAAAACAGTTACTCCTATCAATTTTTATCTTTCTTTCAAAATTAAAGCTGATAACATTTCCTACAAAATAGTTATTTGCATTTTTCTTGTAGGACCAACCATAAGCGAGCTATAAAGTTGGATATAAATAATATTTAACAAAAACTTGCTTAAAAATAAAATGTTTGAAATACTGAAATTAAACTAAATTAATTGTGTCTAACACTTTAGTAGAGAAAAAAGAAAAAGACATAAAAGTCACCAAAGTCTTCAAAATCGTTTTTAGTCGTCATATTAATAACAATAACATTAATAATAATAATACTAATAGTACTAAATCTGCTTATATGCAAGCGCTTTATTAAGGTAACAGTTTTTTGGTTTCTTGCTTATATCTCGAAAACAGTTACTCCTATGAATTTTTGTCTTTCTTTCAAAATTAAAACTGATAAAATATTCTACAAAATAGTTATTTGCATTTTTCTTGTAGGACCAACCATAAGCGAGTTATAGAGTTGGATATAAATAATATTTAACAAAAATTTGCTTTAAAATAAAATGTTTGAAAAACTGAAATTAAACTAATTTAATTGTGTCTAACACTTTAGTAGAGGAAAAAGAAGAAGACATAAAAGTCACTAAAGGTTTCAAAGTTGTCTTTAATCGTCATATTAATAACAATAACATTAATAATAATAATACTAATAGTACTAAATTTGCTTATATGCAAACGCTTAATTAAGGTAACAGTGTTTTGGTTTCTTGCTTATATCTCGAAAACAGTTACTCCTATCAATTTTTATCTTTTTACTAAAATTCAAGCTGATAAAATTTCCTACAAAATAGTTATTTGCATTTTTCATGTAGGACTAACCATAAGCGAGATATATGATTGAAAATAATTAATATTTAAAAAAAAAGTGCTTTAACAGAAAATGTCTTGTGATTTAAAATACACTTAATTTATTGGGTCCAATACTTTATTAGAAGAAAAAGAAAGTGACATAAAAGTCACTGAAGTCTTCAGAGTCGTTTTTAAATGCTGCAGTTTCGTCTTCGTCTCAAACATTGAAAACCGAATCACATTTTTGTTCAGTAACAGTCACAGTTTTCTTATTGGTTTGTTGCTTATATCTCGAAAACAGTTACTCCTATCAATTTTTATCTTTTTTTCAAAATTAAAGCTGATAAAATTTCCTACAAAATAGTTATTTGCATTTTTCTTGTAGGACCAACCATAAGCGCGTTATAGAGTTGGATATAAATAATATTTAACAAAAATTTGCTTTAAAATAAAATGTTTGAAAAACTGAAATTAAACTAATTTAATTGTGTCTAACACTTTAGTAGAGGAAAAAGAAGAAGACATAAAAGTCACTAAAGGTTTCAAAGTTGTCTTTAATCGTCATATTAATAACAATAACATTAATAATAATAATACTAATAGTACTAAATTTGCTTATATGCAAACGCTTAATTAAGGTAACAGTGTTTTGGTTTCTTGCTCATATCTCGAAAACAGTTACACCTATCAATTTTTATCTTTTTACTAAAATTCAAGCTGATAAAATTTCCTACAGAATAGTTATTTGCATTTTTTATGTAGGACTAACCATAAGCGAGATATAAGATTGAAAATAATTAATATTTAAAAAAGAAGTGCTTTAACAGAAAATGTCTTGTGATTTAAAATACACTTAATTTATTAGGTCCAATACTTGATTAGAAAAAAAAGGGAGTGACATATAAGTCACTAAAGTCTTCAGAGTCGATTTTAAATGCTGCATTTTCGTCTTCGTCTCAAACATTGAATACTGAATTACATTTTTGTTCTGAAACGGTAACAGTTTTTACTTTGGTTTTTTGCTTATATCTCGAAAACAGTTACTCCTATCAATTTTTATCTTTCTTTCAAAATTAAAGCTGATAACATTTCCTACAAAATAGTTATTTGCATTTTTCTTGTAGGACCAACCATAAGCGAGCTATAAAGTTGGATATAAATAATATTTAACAAAAACTTGCTTAAAAATAAAATGTTTGAAATACTGAAATTAAACTAAATTAATTGTGTCTAACACTTTAGTAGAGAAAAAAGAAAAAGACATAAAAGTCACCAAAGTCTTCAAAATCGTTTTTAGTCGTCATATTAATAACAATAACATTAATAATAATAATACTAATAGTACTAAATCTGCTTATAT
Source organism: Tribolium castaneum (assembly GCF_031307605.1). NCBI lineage: Eukaryota > Metazoa > Arthropoda > Insecta > Coleoptera > Tenebrionidae > Tribolium > Tribolium castaneum. The sequence goes on along the minus strand of NW_026986637.1, from coordinate 741,954 downwards.
GCAAGCGCTTTATTAAGGTAACAGTTTTTTGGTTTCTTGCTTATATCTCGAAAACAGTTACTCCTATGAATTTTTGTTTTTTTTTCAAAATTAAAGCTGATAAAATATTCTACAAAATAGTTATTTGCATTTTTCTTGTAGGACCAACCATAAGCGAGTTATAGAGTTGGATATAAATAATATATAACAAAAATTTGCTTTAAAATAAAATGTTTGAAAAACTGAAATTAAACTAATTTAACTGTGTCTAACACTTTAGTAGAGGAAAAAGGAAAAGACATAAAAGTCACTAAAGGTTTCGGAGTTGTCTTTAGTTGTCATATTAATAACAATAACATTAATAATAATAATACTAATAGTACTAAATTTGCTTATATGCAAACGCTCAATTAAGGTAACATTGTTTTGGTTTCTTGCTTATATCTCGAAAACAGTTACTCCTATCAATTTTTATCTTTTTACTAAAATTTAAGCTGATAAAATTTCCTACAAAATAGTTATTTGCATTTTTCATGTAGGACTAACCATAAGCGAGATATAAGTTTGAAAATAATTAATATTTAAAAAAAAGTGCTTTAACTTTCAGAAAATGTCTTGTGATTTAAAATACACTTAATTTATTAGGTCCAATACTTTATTAGAAGAAAAAGGGGGTGACATATAAGTCACTGAAGTCTTCAGAGTCGATTGTAAATGCTGCATTTTCGTCTTCGTCTCAAACATTGAAAACTGAATTACATTTTTGTTCTGAAACGGTAACAGTTTTCACTTTGGTTTTTTGCTTATATCTCGAAAACAATTACTCCTATCAGTTTTTATTTTTTTTTCAAAATAAAGCTGATAAAATTTCCTACAAAATAGTTATTTGCATTTTTCTTGTAGGGCCAACCATAAGCGAGTTATAAAGTTGGATATAAATAATATTTAACAAAAACTTGCTTAAAAATTAAATGTTTGAAATACTGAAATTAAACTAAATTAATTGTGTCTAACACTTTAGTAGAGAAAAAAGAAAAAGACATAAAAGTCACCAAAGTCTTCAGAATCGTTTTTAGTCGTCATATTAATAACAATAACATTAATAATAATAATACTAATAGTACTAAATTTGCTTACATGCAAACGCTTAATTCAGGTAACAATTTTTTGGTTTCTTGCTTATATCTCGAAAACAGTTACTCCTATCAATTTTTACCTTTTTACTAAAATTAAAGCTGATAAAATTTCCTACAAAATAGTTAATTGCATTTTTAATGTAGGACTAACCATAAGCGAGATATAAGTTTGAAAATAATTAAAATTTAAAAAAAAGTGCTTCAACAGAAAATGTCTTGTGATTTAAAATACACTTAATTTATTGCGTCCAATATTTTATTAGAAGAAAAAAGAGGTGACAGAAAGGTCACTGAAGTCTTTAGAGTCGTTTGTAAATGCTGCATTTTCGTCTTCGTCTCAAACATTGAAAACTGAATTACATTTTTGTTCAGTAACTGTTACAGTTTTCTTATTGGTTTTTTGCTTATATCTCGAAAACAGTTACTCCTATCAATTTTTATCTTTCTTTTAAAATTAAAGCTGATAAAGCTTCCTACAAAATAGTTATTTGCATTTTTCTTGTAGGACCAACCATAAGCGAGTTATAGAGTTGGATATAAATAATATTTAACAAAAATTTGCTTTAAATAAAATGTTTGAAAAACCGAAATTAAACTAAATTAATTGAGTCTAACACTTTAGTAGAGAAAAAAGAAAAAGACATAAAAGTCACCAAAGTCTTCAGAATCGTTTTTAGTCGTCATATTAATAACAATAACATTAATAATAATAATACTAATAGTACTAAATCTGCTTATATGCAAGCGCTTTATTAAGGTAACAGTTTTTTGGTTTCTTGCTTATATCTCGAAAACAGTTACTCCTATGAATTTTTGTTTTTTTTTCAAAATTAAAGCTGATAAAATATTCTACAAAATAGTTATTTGCATTTTTCTTGTAGGACCAACCATAAGCGAGTTATAGAGTTGGATATAAATAATATATAACAAAAATTTGCTTTAAAATAAAATGTTTGAAAAACTGAAATTAAACTAATTTAACTGTGTCTAACACTTTAGTAGAGGAAAAAGGAAAAGACATAAAAGTCACTAAAGGTTTCGGAGTTGTCTTTAGTTGTCATATTAATAACAATAACATTAATAATAATAATACTAATAGTACTAAATTTGCTTATATGCAAACGCTCAATTAAGGTAACATTGTTTTGGTTTCTTGCTTATATCTCGAAAACAGTTACTCCTATCAATTTTTATCTTTTTACTAAAATTTAAGCTGATAAAATTTCCTACAAAATAGTTATTTGCATTTTTCATGTAGGACTAACCATAAGCGAGATATAAGTTTGAAAATAATTAATATTTAAAAAAAAGTGCTTTAACTTTCAGAAAATGTCTTGTGATTTAAAATACACTTAATTTATTAGGTCCAATACTTTATTAGAAGAAAAAGGGGGTGACATATAAGTCACTGAAGTCTTCAGAGTCGATTGTAAATGCTGCATTTTCGTCTTCGTCTCAAACATTGAAAACTGAATTACATTTTTGTTCTGAAACGGTAACAGTTTTCACTTTGGTTTTTTGCTTATATCTCGAAAACAATTACTCCTATCAGTTTTTATTTTTTTTTCAAAATAAAGCTGATAAAATTTCCTACAAAATAGTTATTTGCATTTTTCTTGTAGGGCCAACCATAAGCGAGTTATAAAGTTGGATATAAATAATATTTAACAAAAACTTGCTTAAAAATTAAATGTTTGAAATACTGAAATTAAACTAAATTAATTGTGTCTAACACTTTAGTAGAGAAAAAAGAAAAAGACATAAAAGTCACCAAAGTCTTCAGAATCGTTTTTAGTCGTCATATTAATAACAATAACATTAATAATAATAATACTAATAGTACTAAATTTGCTTACATGCAAACGCTTAATTCAGGTAACAATTTTTTGGTTTCTTGCTTATATCTCGAAAACAGTTACTCCTATCAATTTTTACCTTTTTACTAAAATTAAAGCTGATAAAATTTCCTACAAAATAGTTAATTGCATTTTTAATGTAGGACTAACCATAAGCGAGATATAAGTTTGAAAATAATTAAAATTTAAAAAAAAGTGCTTCAACAGAAAATGTCTTGTGATTTAAAATACACTTAATTTATTGCGTCCAATATTTTATTAGAAGAAAAAAGAGGTGACAGAAAGGTCACTGAAGTCTTTAGAGTCGTTTGTAAATGCTGCATTTTCGTCTTCGTCTCAAACATTGAAAACTGAATTACATTTTTGTTCAGTAACTGTTACAGTTTTCTTATTGGTTTTTTGCTTATATCTCGAAAACAGTTACTCCTATCAATTTTTATCTTTCTTTTAAAATTAAAGCTGATAAAGCTTCCTACAAAATAGTTATTTGCATTTTTCTTGTAGGACCAACCATAAGCGAGTTATAGAGTTGGATATAAATAATATTTAACAAAAATTTGCTTTAAATAAAATGTTTGAAAAACCGAAATTAAACTAAATTAATTGAGTCTAACACTTTAGTAGAGAAAAAAGAAAAAGACATAAAAGTCACCAAAGTCTTCAGAATCGTTTTTAGTCGTCATATTAATAACAATAACATTAATAATAATAATACTAATAGTACTAAATCTGCTTATATGCAAGCGCTTTATTAAGGTAACAGTTTTTTGGTTTCTTGCTTATATCTCGAAAACAGTTACTCCTATGAATTTTTGTTTTTTTTTCAAAATTAAAGCTGATAAAATATTCTACAAAATAGTTATTTGCATTTTTCTTGTAGGACCAACCATAAGCGAGTTATAGAGTTGGATATAAATAATATATAACAAAAATTTGCTTTAAAATAAAATGTTTGAAAAACTGAAATTAAACTAATTTAACTGTGTCTAACACTTTAGTAGAGGAAAAAGGAAAAGACATAAAAGTCACTAAAGGTTTCGGAGTTGTCTTTAGTTGTCATATTAATAACAATAACATTAATAATAATAATACTAATAGTACTAAATTTGCTTATATGCAAACGCTCAATTAAGGTAACATTGTTTTGGTTTCTTGCTTATATCTCGAAAACAGTTACTCCTATCAATTTTTATCTTTTTACTAAAATTTAAGCTGATAAAATTTCCTACAAAATAGTTATTTGCATTTTTCATGTAGGACTAACCATAAGCGAGATATAAGTTTGAAAATAATTAATATTTAAAAAAAAGTGCTTTAACTTTCAGAAAATGTCTTGTGATTTAAAATACACTTAATTTATTAGGTCCAATACTTTATTAGAAGAAAAAGGGGGTGACATATAAGTCACTGAAGTCTTCAGAGTCGATTGTAAATGCTGCATTTTCGTCTTCGTCTCAAACATTGAAAACTGAATTACATTTTTGTTCTGAAACGGTAACAGTTTTCACTTTGGTTTTTTGCTTATATCTCGAAAACAATTACTCCTATCAGTTTTTATTTTTTTTTCAAAATAAAGCTGATAAAATTTCCTACAAAATAGTTATTTGCATTTTTCTTGTAGGGCCAACCATAAGCGAGTTATAAAGTTGGATATAAATAATATTTAACAAAAACTTGCTTAAAAATTAAATGTTTGAAATACTGAAATTAAACTAAATTAATTGTGTCTAACACTTTAGTAGAGAAAAAAGAAAAAGACATAAAAGTCACCAAAGTCTTCAGAATCGTTTTTAGTCGTCATATTAATAACAATAACATTAATAATAATAATACTAATAGTACTAAATTTGCTTACATGCAAACGCTTAATTCAGGTAACAATTTTTTGGTTTCTTGCTTATATCTCGAAAACAGTTACTCCTATCAATTTTTACCTTTTTACTAAAATTAAAGCTGATAAAATTTCCTACAAAATAGTTAATTGCATTTTTAATGTAGGACTAACCATAAGCGAGATATAAGTTTGAAAATAATTAAAATTTAAAAAAAAGTGCTTCAACAGAAAATGTCTTGTGATTTAAAATACACTTAATTTATTGCGTCCAATATTTTATTAGAAGAAAAAAGAGGTGACAGAAAGGTCACTGAAGTCTTTAGAGTCGTTTGTAAATGCTGCATTTTCGTCTTCGTCTCAAACATTGAAAACTGAATTACATTTTTGTTCAGTAACTGTTACAGTTTTCTTATTGGTTTTTTGCTTATATCTCGAAAACAGTTACTCTTATCAATTTTTATCTTTCTTTTAAAATTAAAGCTGATAAAGCTTCCTACAAAATAGTTATTTGCATTTTTCTTGTAGGACCAACCATAAGCGAGTTATAGAGTTGGATATAAATAATATTTAACAAAAATTTGCTTTAAATAAAATGTTTGAAAAACCGAAATTAAACTAAATTAATTGAGTCTAACACTTTAGTAGAGAAAAAAGAAAAAGACATAAAAGTCACCAAAGTCTTCAGAATCGTTTTTAGTCGTCATATTAATAACAATAACATTAATAATAATAATACTAATAGTACTAAATCTGCTTATATGCAAGCGCTTTATTAAGGTAACAGTTTTTTGGTTTCTTGCTTATATCTCGAAAACAGTTACTTCTATCAATTTTTATCTTTTTTCAAAATTAAAGCTGATAAAATTTCCTACAAAATAGTTATTTGCATTTTTCTTGTAGGACCAACCATAAGCGAGTTATAGAGTTGGATATAAATAATATTTAACAAAAATTTGCTTTAAAACAAAATGTTTGAAAAACTGAAATTAAACTAATTTAATTGTGTCTAACACTTTAGTAGAGGAAAAAGAAGAAGACATAAAAGTCACTAAAGGTTTCAAGGTTGTCTTTAATCGTCATATTAATAACAATAACATTAATAATAATAATACTAATAGTACTAAATTTGCTTATATGCAAACGCTTAATTAAGGTAACAATGTTTTGGTTTCTTGCTCATATCTCGAAAACAGTTACTCCTATCAATTTTTATCTTTTTACTAAAATTCAAGCTGATAAAATTTCCTACAAAATAATTATTTGCATTTTTTATGTAGGACTAACCATAAGCGAGATATAAGATTGAAAATAATTAATATTTAAAAAAGAAGTGCTTTATCAGAAAATGTCTTGTGATTTAAAATACACTTAATTTATTAGGTCCAATACTTTATTAGAAAAAAAGGGGGTGACATATAAGTCACTGAAGTCTTCAGAGTCGATTTTAAATGCTGCATTTTCGTCTTCGTCTCAAACATTGAAAACTGAATTACATTTTTGTTCTGAAACGGTAACAGTTTTTACTTTGGTTTTTTGCTTATATCTCGAAAACAGTTACTCCTATCAATTTTTATCTTTCTTTCAAAATTAAAGCTGATAACATTTCCTACAAAATAGTTATTTGCATTTTTCTTGTAGGACCAACCATAAGCGAGTTATAAAGTTGGATATAAATAATATTTAACAAAAACTTGCTTAAAAATAAAATGTTTGAAATACTGAAATTAAACTAAATTAATTGTGTCTAACACTTTAGTAGAGAAAAAAGAAAAAAACATAAAAGTCACCAAAGTCTTCAGAATCGTTTTTAGTCGTCATATTAATAACAATAACATTAATAATAATAATACTAATAGTACTAAATCTGCTTATATGCAAGCGCTTTATTAAGGTAACAGTTTTTTGGTTTCTTGCTTATATCTCGAAAACAGTTACTCCTATAAATTTTTGTCTTTTTTTCAAAATTAAAGCTGATAAAATTTCCTACAAAATAGTTATTTGCATTTTTCTTGTAGGACCAACCATAAACGAGTTATAGAGTTGGATATAAATAATATTTAACAAAAATTTGCTTTAAAATAAAATGTTTGAAAAACTGAAATTAAACTAATTTAATTGTGTCTAACACTTTAGTAGAGGAAAAAGGAAAAGACATAAAAGTCACTAAAGGTTTCAGAGTTGTCTTTAGTTGTCATATTAATAACAATAACATTAATAATAATAATACTAATAGTACTAAATTTGCTTATATGCAAACGCTTAATTAAGGTAACAGTGTTTTGGTTTCTTGCTTATATCTCGAAAACAGTTACTCCTATCAATTTTTATCTTTTTACTAAAATTTTTTCGAGATATAAGCAAGAAACCAAAAAATTGTTACCTGAATTATGCGTTTGCATGTAAGCAAATTTAGTACTATTAGTATTATTATTATTAATGTTATTGTTATTAATATGACGACTAAAAACGATTCTGAAGACTTTGGTGACTTTTATGTCTTTTTCTTTTTTCTCTACTAAAGTGTTAGACACAATTAATTTAGTTTAATTTCAGTATTTCAAACATTTAATTTTTAAGCAAGTTTTTGTTAAATATTATTTATATCCAACTTTATAACTCGCTTATGGTTGGTCCTACAAGAAAAATGCAAATAACTATTTTGTAGGAAATTTTATCAGCTTTATTTTGAAAAAAAAATAAAAACTGATAGGAGTAATTGTTTTCGAGATATAAGCAAAAAACCAAAGTGAAAACTGTTACCGTTTCAGAACAAAAATGTAATTCAGTTTTCAATGTTTGAGACGAAGACGAAAATGCAGCATTTACAATCGACTCTGAAGACTTCAGTGACTTATATGTCACCCCCTTTTTCTTCTAATAAAGTATTGGACCTAATAAATTAAGTGTATTTTAAATCACAAGACATTTTCTGTTAAAGCACTTTTTTTTAAATATTAATTATTTTCAAACTTATATCTCGCTTATGGTTAGTCCTACATGAAAAATGCAAATAACTATTTTGTAGGAAATTTTATCAGCTTGAATTTTAGTGAAAAAATAAAAATTGATAGGAGTAACTGTTTACGAGATATAAGCAAGAAACCAAAACACTGTTACCTTAATTGAGCGTTTGCATATAAGCAAATTTAGTACTATTAGTATTATTATTATTAATGTTATTGTTATTAATATGACAACTAAAGACAACTCCGAAACCTTTAGTGACTTTTATGTCTTTTCCTTTTTCCTCTACTAAAGTGTTAGACACAGTTAAATTAGTTTAATTTCAGTTTTTCAAACATTTTATTTTAAAGCAAATTTTTGTTATATATTATTTATATCCAACTCTATAACTCGCTTATGGTTGGTCCTACAAGAAAAATGTAAATAACTATTTTGTAGAATATTTTATCAGCTTTAATTTTGAAAAAAAGACAAAAATTCATAGGAGTAACTGTTTTCGAGATATAAGCAAGAAACCAAAAAACTGTTACCTTAATAAAGCGCTTGCATTTAAGCAGATTTAGTACTATTAGTATTATTATTATTAATGTTATTGTTATTAATATGACGACTAAAAACGATTCTGAAGACTTTGGTGACTTTTATGTCTTTTTCTTTTTTCTCTACTAAAGTGTTAGACACAATTAATTTAGTTTAATTTCAGTATTTCAAACATTTTATTTTTAAGCAAGTTTTTGTTAAATATTATTTATATCCAACTTTATAACTCGCTTATGGTTGGTCCTACAAGAAAAATGCAAATAACTATTTTGTAGGAAATGTTATCAGCTTTAATTTTGAAAGAAAGATAAAAATTGATAGGAGTAACTGTTTTCGAGATATAAGCAAAAAACCAAAGTAAAAACTGTTACCGTTTCAGAACAAAAATGTAATTCAGTTTTCAATGTTTGAGACGAAGACGAAAATGCAGCATTTAAAATCGACTCTGAAGACTTCAGTGACTTATATGTCACCCCCTTTTTTTTTAATAAAGTATTGGACCTAATAAATTAAGTGTATTTTAAATCACAAGACATTTTCTGTTAAAGCACTTCTTTTTTAAATATTAATTATTTTCAATCTTATATCTCGCTTATGGTTAGTCCTACATAAAAAATGCAAATAACTATTTTGTAGGAAATTTTATCAGCTTGAATTTTAGTAAAAAGATAAAAATTGATTGGAGTAACTGTTTTCGAAATATGAGCAAGAAACCAAAACACTGTTACCTTAATTAAGCGTTTGCATATAAGCAAATTTAGTACTATTAGTATTATTATTTTTAATGTTATTGTTATTAATATGACGATTAAAGACAACTTTGAAACCTCTAGTGACTTTTATGTCTTCTTCTTTTTCCTCTACTAAAGTGTTAGACACAATTAAATTAGTTTAATTTAAGTTATTCAAACATTTTATTTTAAAGCAAATTTTTGTTAAATATTATTTATATCCAACTCTATAACTCGCTTATGGTTGGTCCTACAAGAAAAATGCAAATAACTATTTTGTAGGAAATTTTATCAGCTTTAATTTTGAAAGAAAGATAAAAATTGATAGGAGTAACTGTTTTCGAGATATAAACAAAAAACCAATAAGAAAACTGTGACTGTTACTGAACAAAAATGTAATTCGGTTTTCAATGTTTGAGACGAAGACAAAACTGCAGCATTTAAAAACGACTCTGAAGACTTCAGTGACTTTTATGTCACTTCCTTTTTCTTCTAATAAAGTATTGGACCCAATAAATTAAGTGTATTTTAAATCACAAGACATTTTCTGTTAAAGCACTTTTTTTTTTAAATATTAATTATTTTCAATCATATATCTCGCTTATGGTTAGTCCTACATGAAAAATGCAAATAACTATTTTGTACGAAATTTTATCAGCTTGAATTTTAGTAAAAAGATAAAAATTGATAGGAGTAACTGTTTTCGAGATATAAGCAAGAAACCAAAACACTGTTACCTTAATTAAGCGTTTGCATATAAGCAAATTTAGTACTATTAGTATTATTATTATTAATGTTATTGTTATTAATATGACAACTAAAGACAACTCTGAAACCTTTAGTGACTTTTATGTCTTTTCCTTTTTTCTCTACTAAAGTGTTAGACACAGTTAAATTAGTTTAATTTCAGTTTTTCAAACATTTTATTTTAAAGCAAATTTTTGTTAAATATTATTTATATCCAACTCTATAACTCGCTTATGGTTGGTCCTACAAGAAAAATGCAAATAACTATCTTGTAGAATATTTTATCAGCTTTAATTTTGAAAGAAAGACAAAAATTCATAGGAGTAACTGTTTTCGAGATATAAGCAAGAAACCAAAAAACTGTTACCTTAATAAAGCGCTTGCATATAAGCAGATTTAGTACTATTAGTATTATTATTATTAATGTTATTGTTATTAATATGACGACTAAAAACGATTCTGAAGACTTTGGTGACTTTTATGTCTTTTTCTTTTTTCTCTACTAAAGTGTTAGAAACAATTAATTTAGTTTAATTTCAGTATTTCAAACATTTTATTTTTAAGCAAGTTTTTGTTAAATATTATTTATATCCAACTTTATAACTCGCTTATGGTTGGTCCTACAAGAAAAATGCAAATAACTATTTTGTAGGAAATGTTATCAGCTTTAATTTTGAAAGAAAGATAAAAATTGATAGGAGTAACTGTTTTCGAGATATAAGCAAAAAACCAAAGTAAAAACTGTTACCGTTTCAGAACAAAAATGTAATTCAGTTTTCAATGTTTGAGACGAAGACGAAAATGCAGCATTTAAAATCGACTCTGAAGACTTCAGTGACTTATATGTCACCCCCTTTTTTTTTTAATAAAATATTGGACCTAATAAATTAAGTGTATTTTAAATCACAAGACATTTTCTGTTAAAGCACTTTTTTTTAAAATATTAATTATTTTTAATCTTATATATCGCTTATGGTTAGTCCTACATAAAAAATGCAAATAACTATTTTGTAGGAAATTTTATCAGCTTGAATTTTAGTAAAAAGATAAAAATTGATAGGAGTAACTGTTTTCGAGATATGAACAAGAAACCAAAACACTGTTACCATAATTAAGCGTTTGCATATAAGCAAATTTAGTACTATTAGTATTATTATTATTAATGTTATTGTTATTAATATGACGATTAAAGACAACTTTGAAACCTTTAGTGACTTTTATGTCTTCTTCTTTTTTCTCTACTAAAGTGTTAGACACAATTAAATTAGTTTAATTTCGGTTTTTCAAACATTTTATTTTAAAGCAAATTTTTGTTAAATATTATTTATATCCAACTCTATAACTCGCTTATGGTTGGTCCTACAAAAAAATGCAAATAACTATTTTGTAGGAAATTTTATCAGCTTGAATTTTAGTAAAAAGATAAGAATTGATAGGAGTAACTGTTTTCGAGATTTAAGCAAGAAACCAAAACACTGTTACCCTAATTAAGCGTTTGCATATAAGCAAATTTAGTACTATTAGTATTATTATTATTAATGTTATTGTTATTAATATGACAACTAAAGACAACTCTGAAACCTTTAGTGACTTTTATGTCTTTTTCTTTTTCCTCTACTAAAGTGTTAGACTCAATTAATTTAGTTTAATTTCGGTTTTTCAAACATTTTATTTTAAAGCAAATTTTTGTTAAATATTATTTATATCCAACTCTATAACTCGCTTATGGTTGGTCCTACAAAAAAATGCAAATAACTATTTTGTAGGAAATTTTATCAGCTTTAATTTTGAAAAAAAGATAAAAATTGATAGGAGTAACTGTTTTCGAAATATAAGCAAGAAACCAAAAAAATGTTACGTTAATTAAGCGTTTGCATATAAGCAAATTTAGTACTATTAGTATTATTATTATTAATGTTATTGTTATTAATATGACGACTAAAGACGACTCTGAAACAATTAGTGACTTTTATGTCTTCTCCTTTTTCCTCTACTAAAGTATTAGACACAATTAATTTAGTTTAATTCCGGTTTTTCAAGCATTTTATTTTAAAGCAAATTTTTGTTAAATATTATTTATATCCAACTCTATAACTCGTTTATGCTTGGTCCTACAAGAAAAATGTAAATAATTATTTTGTTGGAAATTTTATCAGCTTTAATTTTG